>NW_019103860.1:0-206540 GCF_001856785.1 Myzus persicae
AATATTATGCTTGAATTTTAGTTGAATTAATATTTCAGTAATTTGTTATTATTTTAACGTATCTACCTATTAAAATCATACCAATATAATAACACGGCGTTATAGATAGGCTATTTAGGTACACCACTGTTATAAATACATTTTGTGGTATATTTAGTGATATTTTCAAAGCATTTTAATCATAAAATCATAATTCTGCCCCATTGTAGATAACTTATTTGAGTGAACCTCTGCATTGGTTAATTTTCTAAGGTATTTTATAAGTACTTACGGTTTGATAAAATTGAGTAAATATCAAGTAAAAGTAGGCATATAGGTACTTGTTTGTTGCATAAATAACTAAGTGTAATTAATAAATATGAATTTAAACTTAGATTAATTATAAATTCTACATAATAAAGTAACTAGCAATAGTTTTTATTTTTTAGAAAAAATAATAGTACCTAGTACCTACATGGTGCTTTAGTCTCATTTGGCGAATAGAAAAATTACAGTTAGGTACTAGATGAAGTTTTCATCATGTGCAATATTTTGTTATATTTTCTAATTCATGTAGTATATTGGTCTTTGTTACTGGAAATACAGAAGCTATCAGAAACGCAAATAGTGGAGAAGGGTGGATTAGGTTCTGCCAATAATAATTTTCCGAAAATTGCATATTATCTACTGATAGTTGAAGGACATTTTCTAAAAATACATTTTCACGAAGGAAATATTTTAGGGTTAGGTTAACCCTTTCTTAATCTTTCCCTGTGTATGAAACTGAGTTATATGGCCTGTAACGTAATATTATAATACATAGCAATATTATAAACAATATGTAAACATTGTAAACACTAAACATATTATACAGGCAGATTAAAAGTATTTTCCCAACACCAACATTAATTCATTAGCAGTAGCAAAAGTTTACTTGGACGACTGTACAATCGCACAACTATTAGTGTATTTGTCAAATATGTCAGTCACAACGGCACTTGGGTTTTTAAATTACTTGCCTGCTTGCCAAATGTACGACTATCGGCATGCTTGTCAAATACACCAGTTATTGTGAGAACCTAAATAGTTAATATAAGTAAACAATTATTTCGTGAACTGTTACAGAAAATATGATAAATCAAAAATAAGAAATATAATATGTAACCGTAATCACAATTTACAGTTTGTAATTTAATTAATTACATCATATTATTATAGTAGTTGATTGTCAATCAAATCACCTGTATTATTTTGTAAAGTTAATATAAAAATATTAAATTTAAATAAAAGAAACTTTTACAATATTTAAATATTGACTGAAAAACAAGTTATATTAACTCAAACCCAAGTAATAATAATTTCATAAAAGTTATTCTGCCCCAAAATTGTATTTTTTTTTTTAAACGCCCACTTTTTATTGATCTAAAAACTTTAAACTTATAACTCTTTTTGTGTTAACCATATATTATTTATAATGTATCAGACAGATTTATATTAAATATCGTCCACTATATCATGAATGAAACACAAGAACGAAATTCGTCTGAAAGATATTAATGAGAGTCGACGATTTAAATGATTTGTTCATATTATATACAATGCATTTGCATATTATTTATACATTTGAGTTGGTTTTTCATAATCAATCACGTTAAAATACTTATTTTATACCATTTTTCTACATTAATGCGGATAATTAATAGTGTTTTTGACAGTCTACAGGTTTATTAAAGTAATATGATAAGTGTTGATGAGACTTGTTGAGGAAACTGGTATACATCATAGTTTATAGTAAAAAGAAGATGAGTATTAGTTTTCAAGTTTATTGAAGTATGCAAGTATGTATAATATATATTATATTTAGGTGTGTAGATTTTTTTGAAGGTAAACACTCATTTCTCAGAAAGTTTCAACGTTTTTGGAAAATGTTATTTAATAATTTAAAACCATCACGATGTAAAATTATTGGAAAAAACAATATTTACATAAGTATAAGTTATGACTTAAAATTGTCTTAAACAAATATATCTAAAAATGTTAAAACTTTTTGTGAAAATTAGGAAAATAAGTGATAACTTTTATAAGAATCATTAAGCTTACTCGTAGGTTATGTCGTCTACTTGTAGTTTACTTGGCTAACAATTTAAAAAGCTCTTTATTATTTTATTAAAATCTGTAATATTACCTCTGACATGTTTTCAAAAAAAAATGATAACTGATAGACACTATATCAATTAATTTCTAGTTAAATGCCACTAAACATGCCAGTACCTAATACTTATTGTGTCTATATAAAGATTGTATATTATCTAATAAAAAAATATAAAAAATGTTGAAAAGATAACCTAAATCACAGGTTGGTAAAACTTCGATTGTACATGAATTTTATTGAAAATAAATATAGTAATAACGTAGAGTAGCCAATTGCGATTTTTTTCTTTGTTAAAATGTACGAACATCATTCCCATTTATTTCTAATGTCATCTGACCTGAGGTTCACATAATAAGGTATAAGTACAAGTTCAGAAGTTTATTATTTATAGCATTTTCACTTTGATAATATTATACCGTCATAATTTAATATTATGTTGCAAAGGGTTTCGTTGTTTGTAATTATTCCTATGAGTATTGACTAAAACTTAAACGTATTAAAACTTTAAATGTTTTCAGAATAACTAGTTTGAATTTATTATTCAACAATTATTTTACGAGTCTTAAATTCTATAAGATTAATCTGTAAGATGTAAACAGATAATAATATAATGCGTGTATTGTGTATATATAATATACCACGCATAGCATAAATCTAACATCTAAGTATCTGAACCGTTCTAATATTATTCAATATTATACTTAAAGGTACTTTTTATTTGTATACTGATTATTTATTTTTGGTGTACATATGGCACCTTGGGTTCAACTAATTGTTGACATACAGCCAAGGATAAAATTTTTTTTTTAAGTACTTAAGTTATAATTAAAACCATTCAAAGTTACAATCATTGTGAAAATTGAAAACTGAGAATTGATCAGTTGAGTGATACATACATTCTGGACTATTAATAACAAACAAATATATTTTTCAAATTGGTTTTAAAATTATTGTATTAGAACTATTAGTATTGTAATTTTGCACACAAACTCAGAATGAATTACATTTGATATTATTTATTAGGTAATAATAATTTGTTAAATATGCAGAATTTGTTTAGGAAATTGTGAACGAATGAAATTAAAATATCGACGCAAATACAAGTAAAGGCAATCAGATTAAACTGCGGACAATTTATAGGTGACCTCTCTGCCTCATTTGATATTATTGTCATCCATTTCGAATCGTTATCCGAGACTACGCACCACTTAATCTATGACATGACGAACAGCGACCGATTTATCTGAGTATAAAATATTTTGAAAATTTGCTTTTCTACTCTTAATTTTTTTACAAGAAACGTGTTTAATTTAATACAAATTAAGGGAATCTCTTTCTTCCTCCAAACAAAAAAAAAACCCCTTAATAACACGATTTTCACACACTCCGTACAAACTATTTTATAATGATATAGTCTCACCAGTGTACAGTTTGTTTTATTATGTTCACACGACCGATACTAACACATGAGGCATTTTGGTTTACTTGTGTGTATTATTATGTTCATCCACGCCCGGTAAACGGCGATAAATAATCAGATTATGTGTTTTGAGGTTGAAAAAACCACCGACGGTCTTGCGTTTTCCGACACGAAGCCATTATGCGCGATAATAACAATACCATATTATAGTTGTATTATAATAATACATAATTCACGCATGCAACTATATATAGGGTTAGGGCGGGTTTCCATAAACTTTAACGCGTTTGAGAGAATGGTTTTAAATTAATATTTCAATTTATTTGAATGACGTTTTTCAATAATCATATTATTATGTGGATGAAATTCGACGGGGCAGTTATATTACACCGATGCGTTTCCTGTCTCATTTTAACAGATTTGGGACTGTCCGTGAAATTCAATGGCTTAATTAAAAATGCATTGTTTTTTTATTTTTATTTTAAAACTCATGGCGAATGAAGTTTGAATAGTGGACAAGTGAGTATAACCACTTCTGTACAGTAGATGTCGGGTTTATCTCGTCATTGCAGGGTAAGTCAGTGTAATGGATGTGTTAAATTTGAATTCAGTGATAAATCATTGCATACGAAAAACGATCTGAAGAGTCTGCCTATAGTCTGTCACCCTATACTATTATAAGTATATTTTAATATATTTTATTTAAATTGCTAGATGCTATTATAGAAATTTATTTTACTATTAGTACACGGTAGGTTGAATTCATTTTTACCAAAATCATTGTTTTTTTATTTTTTTATTTTTATATTTAATTATCATTACATTTTGTTATTGTTATTAACTTTTGAGTCAATACCGACTTATAAATGGGCTCATGTTAATGAGTTACAAATATTAAATAAGGAATTCTTTAAAATTAATCTTAATACGATAAGGTAAATACCATTGTATATAATAAAATATGATAATATTAGTAAAGTTTCAGGTCCTAACAAATAATATTTTTGAATTATAACTAAAATCGTTATTTTTCGTTTAAATATCTTATTTCTTAAAGATTTGAAATTCAATCCTCTATAAAACAAAAATAACTTATAATTCACTATTTGATATTTATACACTAATATAAGTTATAACAACTTCAAGGTATTAGGTAAGTATACATTTAATATTTATGATAGCACAACTGGTTAACTTACAAGTTACAACCATATAACATTTGATAAATCTAAAAACATTAATCAATATTTATGGTTATGATAAAAAAAACTTTTTAAAAAATTCAAATAAAGCCATTTTGTAGGGTTATTTATTTGTAATATGGAGAAAAAACAATTTTTAAATCGGTTTAATTTTGAATGAATGAAAGAAACTTCTATTTCCAAGCATAGTATAACGATTTATAATGATATTTAAGATTTTTATTTCTTTTTATAATTGTTCAAAATGTCCACCATTAATCACCCTTGATCAAAACCTACAAATAAATTTTAAAAGCCATGAACTTTGTAACGAAATCAAAGTGTCACTGGGAATATTTCGCATATTTTTTATTATAATTTCACAAACTTCTTCAAACAAATCAAAAAACATTTTAAGTGGTTTTTTAATTTTAGATCATTGTAAAAAGGAGGCTATTAGTCATATAATACACTGAAAAAAGCTGCACTACAATATCTGCATTATATTACAAATTACACATGCTGACTTTCTAATTAATTTACATACTGACATACTGTACTTATAGTATATTAGTATACGAGTAACAATAGTCAATAACCTGTCAGTGTTCTGCATGTTTATAATGTATTAAATTATGTTCTACTGCTGTGCATATTATTATAAAAGTAATTCGATGTATTTAATAGGGGACGATCAGAACTAATGCATAATTCTAATAATCAAGTATTAGTGTTATGGGCATTTTGTTTGTTTATTTGTTCATTTACGATTCTGAACGGAGCGATGAACGTCAGTAAAATAAGTAATAACTAAGAAAAAAAAAAAATCGGCCAAGTGAGTAACACTCTGCTGCACATTATGTGTCCAAAAAAGTAACTGTAATGAATGTGTTAGAATTGAATTAAACGATAAGATAAATGGATAAATTATTAGCCATCGTATAAATGTTATAAAAAACAATTCTGAGCAGAGTAGGTCTTTATTTCATTACGTATTAAATATATTTCCTATAGGTAATTTTTTTTCTATTTGTACTATGTTAAGTTTACCTAATTTTTAAGAAAAAAAAAAACTGAAATATTATATAATAATAATAATATTATAATAAACATTCTATGCTCTTGATGATGAGCGATGACCATACTATTCGTAAGTCTTTCGGAATTTTCATTTCATGAACACTGTGTAATAATAAAACATAAAAACTGTAACTTAGTATTTGATGTATATTTTCTAAAGCTACCGATTAAAATATAATTCAAAGTGTTCTGAAACCCTCACTGAATTACCTATTTACAATTATTAGGTATAGGTAGTTTAATATTCACTAGGGATACAGATAATTTTATAAAATTTTAAATATATTCTCACAATCATATTTATTATCTGAAATTAATTTATGAAATATGCAGTTAAATAAAATATATAATTGGTAGGAGCAATGGTAGTGTATAAAGAAGTTGCTAGGCCTATATAAAGTAAATATTATGTACATTTACTATTTAAGATGTTAATTTTTTTTTTCGATATGATTATGATGTATTAAATTTGGGTACACTAAATTTGATTGAACATTGAATCAAGCAAGATGTCTAATAAACGACAGGGTGTTTGTGATTATCTTTATGGTCCAACTTTATCAGTACGATATGCCTACGTAATGTTCCGATATTATGTCGTAATATCTACAATTTAGATAAATTGAGGATATGACCCTAAACCGCAATGAATGCATAAATTCGGGACACCTAATCTTCAAAAGTTAGTCGTATTTACTCCTAGGGAAAACAGAGACAATGGATCGAGTGAAGGAGAGTTATAACTTAGGTCTACATAAAAATAATTTTTTTTTTGACTATTGTCGATGTAACATCGAAGTGGTTAGTATCCCGATATTTAGGAAGGATGATTCGACTGAATTCAAATATAGCAACATTAAAACCAGGATGTAGGTAATGACAACAAATGTATTTTGTTATTATTTAATAACTAAAAATTAAATAACTGTAGAGTTGACATTTTAGCCAAATATTTATATCAGAATTGACTATAGTGGTGATAAATACATGTTTACTTTTATTTCCCTATTCACAGCTATTTAAAATTTATTTTTAATACAAATTTTATTTATGAGTAGAAAATCTTGATATTTAAACTTCAAGGTTTCTAGTAAGTTTTTCACAAGATATTCAAAATATCAAAAATATTTAGGTACATTGGAAGTTACAATATTTTTATCAGCATTAAAAGTTCAAGTTATACAAAACTCATCAAATAGTGTATAATTTAAAACTATTTTGCAGTTAAAAATGCATCAAATGTAGAACATTAACACCTAAGGTTTAAAATTTTAACATAGATTTTCTCATTATTTTTTTTAACTGAAAATTAAAAAAATATATAACATATGCTATTTTTTATGGGTGATTAAAGTTTGAATTTTTACGACATGACTATTCAAACATTTTGAACTTCTAACAATTTTTGTCATTTTGTTATATTTCAAAAACAATATTAATTGTTGAAACATGAAACATTCCACTATAACGGGGCTGAGGAACCTGTTGTATGTATACCTGAATTATATTAAAATCAAAAGATCATCTCTATAATAACATTTTTAATTACTTCTATAGTCATAATAAACAATGTACAGTATTAAAATATAAATAAATGATAAATGTTTGACACTGTTGTTATTTTGTAAATGAAAATAATGTAATTTATATATTTCTACCTTATACATTAATAAATACACAATGTGACTCAACACCAATGATGACCATATAAGCTAATAGAAATACTTCAAAAGTATCATTTAAATTTCATCACCGTTAAAGCCAAGAATTTAAAGTGTATCCACAATATAAAAGTGTGGAGTTCTGTCCGGCTGTTCCTATTAGGGAAGTTCTCGGTCCGCTTTAGAAGCACTCATATCTGGGAAGTACTAATATATCATATTTCGTTAAAAATCAGCAAGGATGGCCAACAGCCGAATAATAGTATTTCGTTAGTGTGTGATCATTTTTCCAAATATCCATTATCTAGAAGCTAAAGTATATTCATTTAACATTAGTATAAATCACTGGGACTCAGGTCACTTAATATAAAACACTGTCAATTGTGGAAGTGATTAATATATAAGTAATTAGAGTTTGCAATAATATCACGCATTGAACTACGAAAGTTGTTCAACCGAACAATCTCTTAAGAATATCTACGACAGAGAATATCGTCTTGCTACTGACGAGGTAAGTGATGCCAATTATACAACTACTCCGGTCAAGACGCATTTATAGATATTCTGCAAGGTTACAACATTATTTAGTAGTAGAGTAAGAATTACATAAACATATCCACATCGTGAAATTTATCCACCTTTTATTTACTACCTTTTCCCCTTTTGTATCCCACCACCTTATTTTTTATTCTACTACAAATTGGCACCCAACTACCCTGCCATATAATTCTTACCACTTTCTTTTCTTTTTTTCTTTTTTATTCTACTTGAAAATAAATATATTATTAATTTTAATCACCAATTTAGAGGAGGAATAATACAACGAGCATGAAAAAATACTTCTTTATTGTCTATAAATAGATAATATTACCATAAAAATACAGTGGGTATTCTCTGAAGTAAACTATTATTTTGTATAAACCATATACCCAACCTGTAAACAATTTGATTACATTTTTTAACGTTAGTTTGTCATTTAAATTATTACATTCACATCAAATTATTCATCGGTTGAACACCAATATTATCATAATATTATAGAATGTCAGTGTAATATTGTTGATACTTGCACCTGAAATATGTACATAACGTGTATCAAACAACAAGCAATAATATTAAGTAGAAATTAGTAAAAACAATTTATTGTAATAACATCAAACTTGTAACTATGTCATATTATTGCATTATATTATACCGATAAGCAATATTTCTTTGGTTAAATAATAATAATAATGTTTAGAACCAATGTACCTATTTAAAATATTTATTTTAAAATCCAATAAAAAAAAGTTCGTGTTGAATACTAGCAAAGTCGTATGTTGGTTATGAACGTTAATATTGTTTAATATCCAGGTTATAGCCCCCCCCCCCCCTATCTGTGGACCCAAAAGTAGGTCTCGATTATATTTTTAGTGGGTTGTGTTTTACTTTTAAATAATACATTTTTTGAACATGCGTTTCTATTACTTTATATTGATGTTTTTAATTTAGTTTTATCATAAATCATTATCTGCGATTGTGAAAATTAGGAATTTACTGCGACCGTGGGAACACGACGAAATCACATAAGAAGTTATTGAAAAGGTAACAATTTATTGTTATAATCAATTCCTTGATAACCAATTCCTGTTCTTCAATTCAAAATTCTCTTTTGTATTTTATTTCAAATTGTATGACCAAAAAAGGGCTTTGCTATTATTGTGGCTCTGATTTAGGTTGTATATACTATACTCACATAAGTAGGTATTAGGGACTTTTTTGATTTCCTATAGCTCGAAGCAAAATAGTACTGTACTAATAATTATAAATATGTAGTTGGAGGATATGATAAAGTTTAAAATATTTCTGACTGAAGATCAGATTACGTGACTGTTTGTCTGTTGATGTACTTGCTTAAGAATTTCAAAATATAACTATAAATAAAACATGAACTTAAATAAATATGCTTAACGTCTTTTAAACAGTATTTTAAATTTAAATTGGTTTATTCATAATTTTGTAAATTATAAACTATAGATAACTCAATTTGAAGATATGATATATATTTTTATTTTCTATCGGACTTTTTATTTGTGACATTTGTACATTTCTTATCTTAATAAGAATTTTTTGTCAATGGTTCTGTTTTAAAAGTTATATTTTGTGGTGAACTCATTTTTCAACTTATGACACAACCATAGTTTTATAATAGTTAATAATAAATAATAATATAGTGTATACACTACACACAATAAATAATAAGTTAATGTTAAGAATAACTATGTGTGAATTATTGTACAACTGTTTTCTTATTAAAATTCATAAATAATATTAAATAGTAGTTCTTATTAATTAGGTAGATATAAAAGGAAAAAATCGAGCATATTTTATGACCTACCTTTTGAGTTTATTAGGAACTTAATCGATTTACTCTTTATTTGTAATTTTCATTTGTATTTATATTTTATTATAAAAGTAGGAAAGTCGAGGACTACAAGATACAGTTTTGAATCAGATCATTGAAAAAACTAGCAGCTATTTATCGTATAATAATTTTAAATATGAGAGTAATGTAGTATTGAGTTGCTTTATTAAAAAAATGAGAGAAGAGAAGAATTCAAAGAAGAGCTTACAGATTTAATAAAAATTGCTCGAGAATTTATAGCTTCTTCTTTTTATTTATTAATCACCATGAATCTCAATAAATATACATAAAGTAATATTAGTGTTTTATTGTTACGTAATTACTAGATAGGTTTAAATAGTAAAGCTTAAGATAAAATTGATATGGTTCATTCATTAAAAAAACCATAAAAGCTCACATCATCGTAAAATCAATTACTTCTCTCACTCACTCAGAATCTAAAAATATGGGTATCTAGGTACCTACTAACTTTTGTTTTATAAAAGCTTTTTATTTGAATAAAAACATATTGTACATATTTTTTACTTTACTGTCAGAGAATATTATACTCTGGCATCGTTATATTTTTAGTTAACTTAAAGCTTTTTTGTAGTAAAATCAAAATAAATGGTTAGAATTGTGTGAAGTATTGCATGGAAATGGTAATAAAACTTTTTCATTGGCTTTGTTTAAATTATTTATTGTTATTTTAAACATTAACACTCAAACGTACGTATATACAAGGTGTACATAGTATGTTTTTCAATGTATATTATGAGTATAATTTAGAACATTTTACTTACAAAAAGTTATAGCACAGAAAAAAATGTACAGTCAATATATTTTTAAAATAATTTGAAATGCAAAATGTGAAGAATTGGTGTTGAAGTATTGAAATTATTATATAATCAATTGGTAATAATTATTTTCTTATTATTGTAATACTTTTATTAGTTTAAATATAGAAGCAATGAATTAAGTCTGAAAATTGGACATAAATTAAAATGCATTTCACACATGTTTTTGAAAATTTATTTTAAATAAAAATTAAATTTTGGGTGTAAAATATTGAAAAACAAAACATTTATTCTTATTCTAATTATTTTAATAAAATGATAATATTGTTGAATATAAATAACTTATAATGTAAATAATATTTAAATTTTACTATTATTGTTATCAACTGTTTTCTATTTAACAAAATATATAGGTAAGTAATATAATAAATAGGTATTTCCATATAAATTATACACCTAGATATAAAACTCTTGTAGTTTTATTAGATACCTTATGTTAAAAAATGTTATTTTATAGTTTTATATGACTTACCATCAATGTAGGTTACATAATGGTAAACACTCTCTCATTTTTTCTGGAAAAAAGTAAGATGATACTTCTTAAGGTCAGAGTTGTAAAAACGATTTCTTAAGAGTGTCACTAATGGTTAGAATCACTGATGGCTAACACTATGTTAGGGTGTTTTCTAATTTTGGACTTCTAAACTTTTGTTTTAGGATCCCATAGTTTTATTTGAATCTTTGGGAAGATAATTAAAGTGAGATTTAAGTGTAATAACACTCGGACTCTTATTTAACGTTCAATAAGGGGATTCGTTTTTAATATGGTTAATTAAAACATTGTGTAGGCAAACACAAAAAATATAATAAACATTCGTTATGATGGTATAACATATAATCTTAAATGTTTATTTGTTAAGAGATTGCGACAGTTAAATCGATTGTCACTGTTTTTTACAGCGTAAACCGTTATCGTAACTTCCAATGTTGTGTTTATAAGTTGAAATTATGATACATCATAAATATATAATAAGTGAAATTTGAATAATGTTAATACAAAATGTATCCAGTTTTTGTGATAGCTTTTTATTGTAATTTTTTTTTTTTATCAACTGTTAGATCCATTAACAACAATGTTATTAGCGGGCGTAACATTTTATTTTTTAAGTTGAAAAAAGAAAAAATGAACATTAACTTAAATTGCACCAAATTACTTGACTGTTACTAAATATATTTATATTTGTACATTGTTTTCTTAGGTATCTAATAATTTTAAATGAGATATCGCGGTTCTGTTTCGGTGTTGAAATTGATTAATTTTTTGGGCGTCTCTTGAGAGGGTGCAAGTATCTCATATAAGGTCTCCGATAGTTCCAGTTTGAAGTGAATGTCATTGAACTCGCGACATTCAAGGAGTATGTGCTTGACCGTAATGAGTGTTCCGCACGTAGGCCAAGATGGTGGGTCTTCATTGGGAATGAGGTATCCGTGTGTCTATTGGTAGGTGGACAATGATTGCCGAGTCTCTTCTGGATATCTAGTTAGGTTTGGGCCATGGTAATATTGTTTGTTTTATTTATCTAAACTCATTATTATAAATTAAAACTATGTATTATGTATTATTGTTAAATGTGTTTAAATTAAGAGTTATTGTTTAGAAAATGCTTACGTAAAAAATGTTATGTACAACATAATTATTCACAAAAATGTTAAAATTTAAAATAAAACTCCTTTACATTCCTTAATCAAATTCCTAGAATAACAGCGATGTGTATTTAACAAAAACACATTTATTCAACAAATAAACCTGATTCAACTATTTAGTAATAATAAATGTCTTATTGGCTATTACTATTTACGATTTACCCCCTCATCGTAGTGGCTTGTGCATTCATTTTAATATAATTAGTCTACAAACTTAGGTATTGTGTTAGGGTATTATTCACACAATATTCTACGACACCCAGTCACAAAATGTGTAATGATTCTTCTTAGGAACTAATTGAAAATTGGTTGAAATGGTTGAATTTTAAAAATAAATTATCTTCTATATTGGGCAAGAGAATAAATCATCGACAAATTATATTGGTCCAAACTACCGTCTTTGATCATCATGATAATTGATTATATTATTTTATAGCATTCTCATATTTTCATGTAATTAACGAATTCAGATTCTCCATAAAATAAGCCAACATAAATAGACTAACCTAATAACTATGTTTTAAATTGTGTGTTGAAAACGTTTATAATTGTGAAATACATGTACAATTATATGAAAGAAGAATCATTTGTATGGTCATATAATTACATCATACTATAATTACGATATTTAATTTGGAAAATCTATATAAGTCATTTAAACTAATTTACCAATTAAAACTACTATACATACTGAATCTAAATCCGTTTATAAAATGCAAATCAAAACATTTCGCATAACGTTGCCCTAATAAAAGTTTACACGATGGCTTGTGAAAAAATGGTTTGTGATTTTACCAGTCTATTTTTAGTACGTAAGTAAGTTTATTTTCTAGACACCTGTTGTATCATAAATAATGATGATCACTGTTTGCAAAAATAGCGATATTGCTTATACTTATGTTCATTTACTTTTGCCTCATCCACACAGCCAAAATATAATATACAAAATATAAAATGCTCATAAATCAATCCATAAGACAAGCTATGATTCTTATTTAACATTTTTGTTTATTATGATAATAATTTAAATGGCTCGTGTTTAGGATTAAAATAATATTAGTTATGTAGGTGGTGTATAACATTTCTGTTTGTTTAGTGTATAGAAAAATTAAAATCGTTTTATTCGTGAGCGTAGTTTGTTTGTCTGAAATAAATTTACAATTGTATTTAAAATAATAATATGTAAAATGTTAAGTTTATTTAATGTTCAAAAATTGTATTTTTTTAAGCCTATTATATTTCTAAATTAACAAAATTAATTGTTATTGAATGTCCTCCTTGGTACTTAGTGAGCAGAGTGCTAAGTAAATAGTAACGTAATAAAAATCGCAGAATACCCGTTTGCGGAAGATTTTACTAGAATATTTAGTCTGGGAATACAGTTTATAGAACCTAGATAAAAATGAAAATCTTCTATTCACGTTTTGACCGTCTGGTAACAATATTAAAAGTTTTAAATTTCACATTTCAAAACACATAATAATATAATCGTAAAAATGTCGTACAGACGTGGTCTAGAAATAAAATATACTATGTGACGCGTGTGAAGTCGGACGTTTATATAATACCAAAATAGGTAATGTAGATATGGACAAATGAAACGAAAAATCGTTAAGAATAATCACAAGAATGATAATAATTTATTAAAGTGTATACACGCACACACACACACACACACACACACACATTAACCTAGTATTATATGAGATGTGTAGGTTACAATATAATAATATACCTACCGTATACCTCGGTTACAGCGCATAGTAAACGAATATTGGCTGACGACGTCAACGGTGGTGGCGAACCGCGCGCGCGACTCGGCCGGAAAACGCACTTTTCACGCTCGCGCGCTGACGCGGTCCGCCGCTTTTGTCGCCGCCACCGTCGCCGCTGACGCCTTTGCCGCTGCCACTCACCACGTGGATCGGTCGCCAGACAGTCGAGCGTCGTCGGTGCCGTTTCTACTGCTACCGTCACTCGATCCACTGCTGAGCCTATTCGTTGACCGTCCAAGTCGAGTCTCGTCTACCCCACGGGTTAAGCCCGACACCTGTCTCGTGTCCTCGTACGTAAAACACACGCAATTCGTTTCGCATAACATTATATATTCACGTACGATTCGAGAGTACCGAACGGACCGCGAACGGACTTAGGAGTCCGATCGTCCGCGAACGTCGCAGACCGCGCCGAGGACATGGACAAGGCAGGAGAATCTGACAAGAAGTCCGGGCCGGTGGGCGAACGTGAACCGGCCAGGAGCGGTGGCGCATCAGACAGGCCGACCGCGACCACCGTTGAGCGGACGGTGGATAAACGAGTCACAACCGGAGACGGCGGATCGGAAGTGAAAGACAAGAACGGAAACGGTTCGGACATGCCGCCCGACGAGGTGGACGATGAAGCGGTCAGCGAAGGCAAAAACAAGATTTTCCGGCTGGAAGGTGCGGTCTACTCAATCGGTAAGTGATTTAATTTTTTTTCTTACCATACGTGACCCCATAATAATTTAAAGGTCAACGAAAATATGTCGTCTCGGCAATATAATATGATCTAAGTGTTATTATTGTAACATCTTTTATTAAAATGTGTGTTTTGATATTTTTTTTATGTATTTTTACAAAATATATTTCACTCGATTAGAGTACAGACGGACATCCATATTGATACGTATTTCGAGAATTCCATTGTAGTCGATCACACGACAAGCCATGTTAATAACCATCCCCCAGCGACCTCAATCATAATAATATTATAATACCACCAAACAGCCCTAAACGAATCACGAGCGAAAGCTTTGAGTGGTCGGCGCACTTCTGACACACGGGCAATAGCTAGGGTATATCGTACATCACAGTAGGTAAATTATAACAATATTATGTTCGACGAAACCAAGTCGATATACAGTTGTATTTATAGATATACGCTGTGTTCCGATTAATCCAGGAGTTATTTTCAAAATGTTTATAATACACGGTGGCAGGTTTTTTCCTCTGAAGTATTTTAACTGAATTATAATCGGAAAATGATATTATATACAGGCACTGTGTTGTTTTCAAATTATAAATTCAATACGTATAGTTTCAAAACGAATTTGTATGTAAAAATAGAAAAAAAAATATTTTATTCAAACACTTGAATACGATTAGCATATTAAATTTCGGAATTTTTTTATCGCTATAAAAGTTTATCGAAAAATCATTATTTTATTTTGATTCCACTTTTATCGCTAGCAGAATAAAATAGAACAAAATAATTCTATGGATTATTTTTTTTTTTTTTTACCGTAGAGATCTGTTAAAAATTAAAATACCTATGTTGTATCTGGTAAATCGATATTAATTTTGATTTTTTTTTAATAAGTACAGTATTTTTGACACAAACAAACTGATATATAATTAGTCTTGTGAAATAAACTATATAAAAAACCATAAAAGGGTGACTTGGATATGAATTAAAAAATGTTTATGCTTAAACAGAATATTCTGGAAAGTTGTTTTTAGAATATGAATCTACAAATTGGATATGTAGCATAATATGATTTACGCATTATAAAATATTTGCAAATTGAGTATTTTTTAGAAAACTGATAAATATACTTTGGAGCTTTATGTTTAATTTACTGCATTCGATTTTCATATGTTAACTATATCAATTTTCTAATAATTAATTAGTTAAATTTATTTACTCAAACTAAAAATCTTTTTCTCAGATTACTAGGCCTCACAGAGATAATTAATAAAAACAATATCATAGGTATATAATACAGTTATATACCGTAACAACGTAAGTTATACATGGGATGTACCAATATATTTTTGATACATACTTTTCTAAGTTAATTATGACATAAATCATATTATTAATAATATTATATTGATTAGGTATATTTTAAGTACCTTACTGAACATTTCTTTGGTTTCCATTATTCAGTGATTAGACCCAGATGAGCTTTTTCTGACAAATTTGGTTTTCAAAAATAATGAAAAACTTCTGATTAAAATGTATACGTCTTCAATCCCTGTACAATAAACAGTTTCTCTCTGCAGCTCTCCAAATCCAAAACTATGGTTTTGAATGGAATGGAATGATGTTTGAATTAGTTGCTCTGATCAAAAGGCCAATAACTAATATCAATTGAGTGAAAGTAAATATTGGAAAAAATAATTAGCAAATAAATGTAAAATCATGTTATGAGCATATATTATATTATCATAGTCAAATAGAATACGTGATATTTTTTGATTATGTATTTTGTTATATCTTATGCTTGTATCATTCAATGACCCTGCTGACTACACTGCCTCCATCTTATTCAATGTTTGTGTTGTGGAAAGACCCTTTATGTATTGCCAAACTGTTCGATCACGTCATGATCCCGAATCAATTTGATCAAAACCTTGATTCTGCCAACGTTTACAAAAAAAAAAAAATGTAATTTTTATTACTAGCATTTCCATTTGTACACATTTTAGAACTACGAATACCTACAACAAACTGAATTATTTGATATTTGTCCTCGGAATCAAACATTTCGTTGTGTTCTAACAATGATCTAAATTTCAATATTTTTATATTCATTGTTACAAACCAATTTCCTCAAAAATGGATAACTAATATAGCAATATAGTTCAAAGAAGTCATATAATGTCTACAGGCATTGTTTTTTTTTTTTTGGAAGTTAACATTTTTCTATGTCTCTTGTTGAAAATATACATGGATGGGACCGGTAATTTTTTTACAGTTCTGGTTCTGATTCCAGTAGGTACCTACTTAGGTACTTAATTATTTAAACAAATTGTTCTGGTTTTTAAAAAATATAAATTAAGGGTTGGACCCGTATTTAACGAAACCGACAATATTGGAAATAGTTTTTTTTTATATTCTATAGATTTTATATGAGGGTTTGTTAAAATGTGATGTTATGTACCATTACGACGATTAAGATGACGCTACACCTATTTTACTATATCGTTTTAAAATTAAAGTAATCCGATCTATTGTAATATTTTAAAATAAAATTATAAGATTATTATCCTGAATAATCTCAGAGCCTATTGTTTATATTTTAATAATTGCCTTAAATAAAAATTTTATTTATTTTATAAAATATAAGTCGATTTAATCTAATATTTTAAAAATAACAGAATTAAATAGATTATTGTTCACGTATTTGGTTGGTCTTAAGTTAAAGCGAACATATTCGAAAGACTGAGGAAGAATCACAGCAAAGTACTATTAAGAAACAGCTGTAAATGGTAGTGCTGTATTCTAATTTTTTTTGTTTGAACTTATCGATGTTTGGTTAAATATTTGTTATAAGAAATACTATTAATTTTGTTCATATAATTTAAAAATAAAAATTCATAAAGTCAAATTGTAAATATCGTTATCATTGTATTTTAGAATCAACAGTTACATTTAAAGTTAGTTTGAATAATTTAGGATATGATTACTTACACTATAGTTTAATAACTAAAGTAATATATTATTTTACCATTTATGTGAATAAAACAAATTATAAACTATAGTTATGGAAGAATTATAATACATCATGACAAATTGATATAAATACGTATTTACGTTTTTTAATTAGTAAACAAAATAGTGATTTTATGTCTTGCATACGTAATGTGGTGGTTATATTTCCTGAGAATTTATATGACATATTTGGCTGATTGTAGTGGACTATTTTAATGCCAACTTCGTAAACTTATCATGATGACTTAACTATTTTAATATGATAATATTATTATCATAATAATTAGTTGTTTGCTACTTTTTGCTGGCCTAGCTGAAGGTTGAAAGGCTTGAAGGCTGAATGTTGTGAGTTCGAAATTTATATTTTTATTCCCAAGTATTTATAGATCGTCGCGTTTAAAGATTGATGACACTTATTTATTCAGTGTAATATTTTGTAGAAATATGATTATTAAATCACTCATTATAAGTGTTTGTTGATAAATATTATTAAAATATTACTTAAACAATAAATCTGAATTCATATTTCAATAATAGTTATCATAAACATTTCATACAAAGTTAACATAATCTCACTGTTTTGTTTCATTGGTACCTAGTAAAATGCATATTAATATAAGAAATTAAACAAAATGCATTGTCAAAAGCGTATTCAAATTTAGTATTTATTAATAATGTATTGGTACTGAATTTGTCTATAACGTTGAATAGACAATTAATTATATACATTCAATTAAAATGATTAAAATAACAATAATTCTTATACCACAAATAACTAGGTAACCATTTGTCTAAATTTTAAATGTATCATAAAAATGTAGTTCAGTGAATCTTTTAATACCTAATTCAATAAGGTAAGTTTAAAGTGTAAATATAATTAAGATTCTTAGTGGAGCGAGGATGGTAATAAGATGATGTGTGTTTATTTGTTTTTTTAATTCTGATTTTATTTTAATACTTAAGACACATTATAAGTACTGTAAAAAAACAAGCTGGGTTTATGATCGCAAATGTCAATCACCTAATTTGTACTTTAGGGCGTCAAAATAAAAATAATTTACTGAAATTAACTTGATAATATTTAGAAAAACTAAAAAAAAAATTAAGAAAATACGGGATTATTTAAGCAACGCCGATTTTTGATTTAATTAATTTTGTTATTTTATAGTGATTCAAAAATAAATAACCATGGATACTTGAAATTTTCATGAAATATTTATTATAACATTTTCTAGACAAAATATAATTTTGAAAAGGTTCGGCTTTTTTTTTGAGCTATTCGTAGATATTTAAAATTGTATAGTTTTCTTTTTAAATTGTTGATAACAATTTATAATAATCGTCTCAAATGCATGCAAAGAACAATACAAGGTTAATACAAGGTTATACATAATTTTTGTTGATAGTTTATAGAAATTTAAAATTATTAAAAATGTATAGACACAGTATTTTTTATAGGAATTCGTGTTTAAATTTTGACAAAAGTTTTTAAAACCTCAAACATTTGAACATTTTAATTTTAATAGCTAAGCTGGCTTAAATATTCCCTTCAAAATTAATTATAATTTATTCTTACAGCCATCACTTAGACAATATCGAAAATGAATATCAAGTACAATTATTTATTGCTTTTATACATTTCATTGTCAAATTCTTACTACAACTGGATACGCTTACGAGTTATGATTTACCTACTTAAGCGAAAAATGTTCTTTTAGATCTTATTTGTATTATTATTTACTATACACAACGAAATATTTAAAATGATAATTCAATAATATATTTAAATCCTTGAAATTGATTTAAATAATAACTATGTAAACATATTATATGAAACGATCTTATAATTTGTATTATATAAAATGTGCGACTTGTTTGTGGCAAAAATTAGTTTGAGGTAACATAACTATAAATAATAGCAGTATACATTTTTAATACAATATTCATAGATATGAAGACTGATAGTTCGTTTCAGCTCAATATCGTTTTTTGTATACAACGATTTATCATTGAATTCAAATTAAACACATCAGTGACTAACTAAATTTCGAGAAACACCATTAGAGTAACTTCGCTGCTTTTTTAAATTATATTAGATTATAATTCAAGTACATTATATTGTTTGACACAATAACACATCTCTTTCCCAAACGAAACTTAAAATAATATTTTACTTGACGAGAAAAATGAACAAGTATAGACTTATCGTTTAAATATCTATATTGTTTTGGTATTAATAGAAAAGCTTAATGTTATATAATCGTAGACAATAATTGTAGGAAATATAATTTTAGCCAACACTTTATTGTAAAATATCAATTCTTCGTCCATAAAGTTTATTTTTAATTGTAATTTTAACCGTCACTTGAACGACAAAAATAATGTTACGATACACTAGTTGGTCATAATTAATTAATTTATGTAAAACAAAAAGTATTTAAATACATAAAATGTCATTTCTAAAAGGGAGAATATTTAATACAAAAATAAATAATAGTGATACAAATAAAAGTCCACGTATAACTTACAGTAAACCTATGTCATTATTTTTAATACCCATAGGCCCTAATATTTTTTTTTTATCTGACGGTCGAGCGAAATTTATTTATCAGACAATTCTCATCGACCACAAATATGATAATAATATTATGATATCGATGTCGCTCATATTTGTTCGATAATGACATGTTGTAACCAAAAATAATATCCGTATAGACCGTAACGAATATAAAATAATTATGCCATATTATGGTAATTTGATACAGACTTTCTTTAACCCTGCAGATATGCTTGATTCAGAACTTTAATTCAAAATATAATGGTACAGGACATGATTGCCTTTATAATAATTGTGCACATTTTAATAAGTGAAAATGTATAGAATAAAATGTATACATAATATATATTTATATTATAAGTTCTAAGCAATAAACGTCGGAGGATACATACTATATAGCCATATAGGTATAATGTATATGTATCGTAGGTACTTTAATATTGTACAATTATAATTCATAGTTTATCATTATAATTAAGCGTTTTACGGTTGACTAATGTATGGATCCACACTGCATAATAAATCAGCGTCGTTTGCATGTATAAATATTATGGATTATCTGCACAGGCTATGTGACACGTTAATGTGTATTTTCTATCCTTACTTCTATTACAGGTTTATTTTTTTCAACACATATTTGGCGTGGATAGCATTACAGCTTACAGGTAAACTATTACGTTAAAACTATTAAACTAGGTTGGTAGGTAATTTAAATAATATTCATTGGCATATAATTGATGGAAATATTGATAACTGCTGTGTGGTTATAAAAATAACAAGAGTAGTACCTAATTTAAAAATATGATTAATTATAATATGATTGACAAATAGATGAAATATTAACGATATTATGGGTATTTGATTTATTATCATTCAGTGATCAGTTCATAATGCAACGACAGTGAGTCCTTATAATATTTATGAATTAATGGATTCTTAACTAATAATAGCTCTCATTAAGATAATTGGACATTGCATCTTAATAATATTTGAAATAAAGTTTTCAGAGAACACCTGCTTATGTATCACAGTATATGCTGAAGAAAACAAACAAACAAAAATAATAACTTAATCAATTATTATGTGGAAAATTCGATGATATAAGTTCTGTGTTGCACATACTATATATGTATTCCTATGTGTATGTAAACATAATATTATATATTTCGTAAAATAAAAATACAAACCTGTACAATATTATAACAATTTGATAAAATATATTTTATGGGTATCAATTTGGAAAGTCACTGTTTCTAGTATATTGATAATTATGACTATTGTTCATTTTTTGTAAGATTATATAATTTAAAAAGAAATAATGTCCTTTTTATTATGTAGATTACTAATTTTATAAACAAAATATTAAAAACCTAACCTATTCCATTTTACATTTTATGTAAAAACAAAAATCTACCATAAAAGTACAGTGAATATAATGTTCCTCGTTAGTTATTATTCAAAAATGGAACTAACCGACTAAATATCTCAATTTTTAGATTAATTGTAGTAAATATATCAAATATGAAATAAATGATTTATAATAAAATTATAATTTTTTTTTTTAATTATAAAATGTAATCACAACGTATTATACCACATTTTAATGATTTCTTTCAAAATTCGAAACACAACGAAATGACACAATAATAATATCATATTTGGTAGGTGGTAGCTGTCGGCCATTTATGACTGTCTGTTCTTGCGGTATTTCCCACAGGAACTACAACTATGTTTGTCTGAAGAGATATATATACGAAATGGGGACATGGTAGAATCGTATTATCTAACATTAACAGAAAATCACTGAAAATTGCTTTTAGAGAGGTGTAAATTATTACAAAACCATTTAACCAAATAATATGTATCATTGTATTCTTGGATAAATCATGTTTTACATTTCAAATATAATTTTTATATTTTATAATATCGACGGATTCTTTGAGAGATATTTTTGTGTTTTTGTAATTATGTGTTCGAGTCATTTAATCTTTGTGCAGTGCAACGGGCCTGCTAAAGTCGTTTCTCCTGACTTCCTAATTATATCAAATTCGTCAAACTCGTTTAAATTTTCTCTCTTTTATTTTATTTTCTTAATTACGATAAATGAATGAACATTTGTCGTCCGCAATGTAGACGGTACAAATTTGTAAACGTGTCATGATGCCGTTTTTCATAGAATGGGAAGCAAGAACAAAAAAATCCAAAACAAAAATCGTCTCTGTTTAAGTGCTCTTTTACCAGTGTTTTTATCTTCGGGCTTTTCACTACTCATCATTATGATGTGCTTAACTTAAATCGCCTACGGTGAAAACTATTTGGAAATAAAAATGTAAAATTCAAACGAAAAAAAACGATTTTCAACGAAATAACAAAAAAACCAGCAGGATTCTACCGATGGGTAACATTATCTTTATGGAACATGATTTAATAAATTAATATACGCATTACATTTTATTAATTTGATGTCAAAGTATAAAAAAAAATCAGGGACATGCAATTTGTTATTTTACATTTTGCATTTCATTTGAGCGTCGACCGAACTCCGTTTTATATACTCGTATTTACTGTGTGAAAATATCTAACTAGTTACTACAATATATCATAATGTAGCTTTACATTATTTTTGTCGACTACGTGAAAAATAAATTTAAAATTTCTTTTTACAGTGTATAAACGATCATTTTTATTGTTGTTCGTACAACGTATAAACGAGGGAAATCATTAAGGAAATTTGCATTTTCACTTCGCGGATTTATATTGTAACACGATTTCGTTGTATTCACATCGATACGCACGTATAGTAGGTACCTATATACGATGAGATATAATATTATACATTAAAGGTACCAACGCACTTTCGTGATATTAGAATAATAGAATATTCCTGCATAAAATACATATGTGTATAATAATACGATTTCGAGATAGTCAAATCGAATAAGTGCCGCGGAAAAAATATAATAAATATACGTTTATCGTACAACCGAACTGTGTGTCCCGAGAATTGTCTGTACTTAAGAAACATCGGATTTGACGGAAATGTGAGTGAGCACATATTATATTATTGTTTCGAGAACCTTGTTGAGAAATGTCAGCCGATAGAAACGACGTTTTGGCTGAAAAACGATCAAAATATGATCACATCGCTTGTGTAAATTATATAATATATAATGTAATATATTATTATTTATACGTAGGTATAATAATAGTAATAATAATAATACATTGATTATGTAGAATCGATAATGCATTATGCACGAGAACGGTCGCGGCTGGGGCTGGGGCTGGGGCTGGGGCTGGGGTGGCGGCGGCGGTGGCGGTGGCGGCGGGACAGCCAATAAGAGTTACGATCTGAGACGCATTAGCAGACCCAGCCACCTGGTTGGGAAAATAGCTACCCACCAAACGTCGTGCTTAAACCTACCCAGCGACCACCGTGGCCGAGAGGCGAATCCGTCCGCATATATTATTATATTATTTCGGCTGAAGTTACCGGATAAAAGTCTCATCCACGGGCTGTGCTATGTACCCATCCAACCCTCCCTCCGGAATAACGGGCCGGAAGCTGATGCAGAGGTCCTACTTCCGGTGCACACACACCTGCAGCTGTCACCGACGTTGCCACCGCCCCAACCCAACCCAACCCGTCCGACGGCGACGAGTTAAGTGCGGCGCACACCGACGACTTGTCATTTGAATATTTGCCTTGCGGTATATTTTAGAATCAAATCGTTCCAAAAACATATATTATTGTTATTATTATTATTATTATTATTATTATTATTATTATTGCTCTCCAAACAGATGTAAGTACCTATACGGTACACGCTCGACGTAACTCTAGTGACAGTATGGCCATTTTAACACCCGTCCGTCACTATAAAATAAAGGTATGCTAATAATATTGCGAGCGTACCTTTGGGTACGTACATACCTATTATTATTATTATTATTAAAATATTATGTCTCTCGATAAGCGCCGGACGTTTAATTACAGTTTTAATATTTACAAAAGTATTCATTAAATTAGTCATATTTTTAAACGATAAAACCGTATTTTTATAGACCTTCCGTCTATTCTCTAATTTAAATATTGTTTTTATTCATCGCCATAATATAATATTATACACTCGAACGATGATTCCGTTTTAATGTATTCCACGGGCAAATTGAATTATTATACCTGACCGTCATTTTATTTGTTTTGTCCGTTCGAGTTTGGACGCATACACATATTGTTATGTTATCGTTAAATTTCAATTCAATTCCCAATGTCGTCTAATTTAATTGTTCTTGTTTAGCAGTTCCATTACGTCAATATAAGTAAAAGCCAAAAAGTACAGTCATGAATTACGGATTTTGATGGTTCACTGAAATGAGGAAACACAACAATCCAATCTGAATCGACGGAATGCATGAGCAGGAAATTATTTTATTATATATGCTTATCAATAAAATTATTAAAATATAGCCACATATTGTGTATAAATGTAAAGCATAAATCGAGAACCACGAAGTCCGAGCTTAGGTGTGAGCAACTGTCATCCACCTTATGAACTCCATTGCTCGGTTATGATATATTAATACGCCTTTACAGACGATATGGATACTGTAAAAAAACATTAAGATTGCAATTATTCGAATGACAATTATTATAAACTTGCATAAATTATTATACATATTATTATATTATTATATATACATTTTATAATACACTCATAATATTGATAAAATAATAATGATGATACAACGTGATATCCAACCATTGAATGAAAATATTAGAAATTTTTCATTTATGGTTAGTTCAAGGCTGTAAATAATATTTCTATATGTATGATTAAATGATTTAAATCAATTTACATGTTGAATATCAAAATGTGTTGGCTTTTTTTCCTTAACCATAGCTTATATATTTAAAACAATACTCGTTATTATGCGTTCATTTCAAAAATATTAAATTATCACACCTATTGTAAAAATTAATTTTTTTGTATAATATTATGATTATTAATAACCATTTATTCACATAATATACTAATAATAATGGTGTTCGGAAAAAGCTAGGAAAAAACCTTCCAGAAAAGGAGTCCCAACTACAAGAAAATATAGAGCCGGCAAAAATTACCTCCAATTAGTTAATTATTCTTTATTAGTAGTTATTTTGAATGTCATATTACGTAGGTATATGAGATGCAGTTTTTTTTATTCATAATCAATTAATAAAATACCAAAATAAAGTAAGTAGTATACTAAATTGTGTGCAATTATACCTATCAACCTAACTTATAGGTAAGTACTATATTTTTAATATACTATTGTGTTTTTTCTATTTTTATTTTTATTTCATATAATTGCTTACATGGCTAAGTGTTTAATTTATTTTAATTCTGAAGGAAATAGTATGAGGTTGAGATTTTAAATTAAGATATAATTTAATTTTTCTAGTAAAAAACCAATACAAATCAAATATTGGCAAACGAATAATTAGATTAGTCATTATAGTTACTTCGTCCAACTAATTTGACTTGATACCGTTGGTTATTTTTTAACTTTCTATACTTGGAAAAGGGTATAACTCCCAAAGGGCACTGGAGTTCAACATGTACCCACGTCAAATGTATAAAGTTACAGGATATCGTGTAATTTGTGAAGTGTTTACAACTTTACCATTTTGGTAGGTACCTGTTGGGGTCACAGAAATTATCTTCATTGTGATAGTTACCTAATTAGAGTAATAAATACTCACAAATGTAAATCACTAGTGTTTTGAGTTTTTTACATAGTATGTCAAACGAAGTAGTTGAATTTTAAGTTCTGAGTAAAGCTAGTATATTGGTTTTATGATAATATTTTTTTCTTTACTAAAATTATTTGTAATTTTTGTTTAGTTTGTTTTAAAGAAAAGTGGATACCTCTAAAATGTGCATATTCTGAAATGGATATTTAAGACATAACCTTTATTAATGAAATCGATTTTGGTTAATTCGTTGCAGTATAGTATACCATAATATTAAATATTTGAAATTCCACCAGATATTTTTTAAGAATATTTTATAATTTAATAATTCCCTAAAAATGTTAACTAAACAAAATTATTTCACTTATAGTCCATGTACAAATTAAAACTCTACTGATCATAACAACTATAATCCGTGTTTCCAATTTTTAGTTCTATGCTTCATAGTCCAAGTTTTGACTAGTTAAACACTTTTAAACTTTGTTTTGTGTACTCTGTACACTGTACTCTAAAAAAGACATTTTAGTTATGTTTGATATTGACCTTTGCAGTATATAGTAACTTGTATAATCTTGTATATTGTAATACTCATAATTAAAAATCAATACAAAAAAATATATTTATATATATGTATATATTATTGATTATAATAATATAAATAATTCGTTTTTGGATTATTCACTGAAGTTAGATGGCCAATAAATGTATGTTCTGCACAGGTCCTAGTGTGGACTGTTTGAAAACTCTTGTGACCGAGGAAAATTAAGGAGAAAAAAAATACGAAAATTACTTTTCAATATTGTTCACGGAATTTAAAGTTTAATTTATCGTCATTTTTTTTAAATATCTTGTTTAAAAAGTTACTTATCAATTATTCCTATACGAATATTCAATACCGTTCATCATAAATTACTTTTATAAATAACTTTAAATGTGTCTTATAATCACTATAGCCAGCCGAGCTGCATTTGAATTCGATGACTTATCACGGCATTCAAAATTAAGACAATGTGTGGCACTATTCTGCATGAGGTTATCCTTATATGTTGTTTCTTGAATTTGAAAGTTGGTTTTAATAAATTTCAAACCATTGAAACTATAACTAATATTGGAAATACTATTGAATGACGATGTGATTCGCGTGCACCCTAATTAGTTATTCGTTTGCCCAGCCTGTCTACGTTGATGTATAGCTATCGAATGAGTAATTAATCAAGGATGCATCTACTATTTTCTCAGTCTTATTATTTTGTCGACAGTTTTTCTATGGTACAGAAATATCAGCTGTCGAGTAATAATTTCTACAATCATCCAAAATTACCTGGATTTATGTATATGTGCATTAATTATAATATTATACAATAAAACAATTTTAGTACTTAATTATTTTATGTTAGGTAATTTAATTATTATTTAATACGTGAGTTCAATAACGATACGTCATTATTTATTTTGAATAATGCAGTCACTTGCAAACTTCGGTGTATTTTATAATATATGTGTGTGTTTGTGTAACGTATTGATTCTAGAACTTGTTAATCCATACAACAAACAGAATATTTGAAACATACCAATTTAAATATTGCTCACATTATTGTTTCATATCGCACATATTATTCCGTTATGTATTATGATCAATATAATATCGAATATACATTTTTTGAACACCACTTTGTTATCGTTTAGTATTTTATAAACATTTGCCAAAACCAACTCATGGCATTGTGTATAGTTTATAGATATTAGCTTAACTTAGACCATCAGTTAGATTGGGCACTAAATATAATTACCCAATTTTTTCCACTACTCTAGATTAAAATAATACTTTATTACTTTACCTAGGTACTATTAACAATTATTGCATACTGTTTTAATTTTTTACTGTACAATAATAATTATTATATTGTACATTTTTCATCAACTGAAAATTTGCTTTACAATAGGTTACGTTAGCTTATTATAGGTACTATGAAGAACAAGAAAGCTATCGATTTTATATGGTACTTATTATAATGTTTTATGAAAACTTTTTCGGAACGTTTTTGAGCTCAAATGAGTTGAAATATTTTTAGTTTAGTTAATTATCTAGTTAAAGGCGTTTAAATTGTTTTTCCACTATAGATGTTTTAATCAATGGAGAACTCCTGTATATAAATTACAAGGTATAAACTGTAAAGCGAGTTTTATTATAAGGACTAGCAAAAAAGTAGGAAAAAAAACATTAACTAAAATGATAACAAATCCAATTATCTGTCGTCGTTATTTTTTGATCCATAGTAGAATAATTTTAGATACCCTTACTCTATTCATACTGCTAAAATATACACTTCAGAGAAAATTTTATTTTACCCTATTAAATGATAACATTATTTTGCCTTTCTAAGAAAACGCTGAACTGTTGTTAATATGTATACAAAGCAGTTATTGTTACCTTTGTATTATAACTAACAGTTAGGTACATACCTACTCAATTTTGTTGCGTTTGAGTTGTTAACAAGAATTTAATTTTAGGTTTAAAAATTTACAACTAAAAGTTAGCGTCTAAGATTGGTTAAAAATTAGTTTTACCCAAAGTGGTTTGCCCGTTGTTCAAAAAATAAATTTACTATTGAGATGGAATATGATTTATTTTAGGAATTTATTACTTTATAACCAATAGTGTGATTGAGCTATTATCGACAAAGTTATCAAAAAATGTTCATTTTACCTACGTGCCATCGTGTATAATAATATTATGATAAATACCCGGTAATCACTTTACGTATAATAAACATAATGTTACTATGTTAGTGTTATTTATCAATATTTTTGTAAATGAAATTACAAGGAACCGCAATAGAAAAAACATCATAAAAGTTCAAGTGTATCGTTAATAGTTAATACCTTTGTTCCGAATATTTAACTCTTTTAAAATGTTTTAAAACTATAACATATATTATGTACTTACTCAGTTACAAGCAGCTAATACGTTTTCTTTGTTATTATACGAAAGAACTCAAATAAATTGTCCATATGTTATACTATGTGCATCTTTTAAACGTGTATATGTATGGAAAATCATTTTGCCTATTAATATAATTGTCTGATGGAGTCAGTATATAAACTACCAACATCGCTGTACTCTGGAATTGTTAGGTTGTAGGTCGGTTTATTATTTTATAATTTTAAATTTGGTTTTTATAGATACATTAAATACATTATAAGATAAATTAAATTGGTTTTTTCTGATAAGTACTATAGAAAATTGTTCAAAATTAATTCGTCAAAAGTACATGGAAAAAAAAGTGAAAAGTATTACTGAAATTCCAATGCGTTTTTTAAGTTGTATTTTTCAAAAATATCCTTTTAATATCCATAACATTGAACGTCATTACCAACCTCACTACAAGAATGACTTTCTAATGGTTTATCGTTTATGTCAAACAATACGTCAATACTTATTATTTATGTATATTAAATACGGAACGAGCCCAATTGAAATTTTTTATGCTAAATAATAATTAACAAAAAAGTTACAAACATTTAAGAATGAATATACAATAATTACACTAAGTACTAAGGAATTTTAGGTCCTCATTTGCCAGTTTCATCATACGGCTAATAGGGATAATAGGGCTGTTCGATATATAATTACAGCGGCTAAAAGGAATGTGGAAAGGGAAGGAGTATCTGGAAAAAAAGTAGGAACTTTGAAATTAACTTGAGCTACGATGTTTCAACAGTGATTCATACTCACGAGAGGCTCACCTAACGTCTAATGCGGAAACGGCAAATTTAAAAAATGTACGCTGAAATCTTTCAGGTTGACAAAATAACAACTATACCATCGTGTGTGCTTGGTTCCCAAATAATTATACCATACTCCAACAAAGACCAACACAGGTATTATATACCTAGATAGATATAATATTCAAACAATAGTACAACGGAAAAGCAGACGTTGTTAATGTTTCATCAAAGTGCTTATTACTGAGCAGGATCGTCAAAAATATACGACATCAACGTTTGCGGAGAGATAAAATGTACTAAAATGAACGATTTCACCTGCAGTCAGGATACGCGTATGGCAGTAGAGACAGTATACCAATGAAATAATTTATTAACAGCATTAATCTCACGGAACACCGACGGACTCGCACAGGAAAGAAACCATATACGTGTGAGGTGTCTAATATATCTTTTGCTCAAAGAAGAAATCTGATGAACCACAGACGGACACACACAGGAGAGAAACAGTATATGTATGAGGAGTGTGACAAATCGTTGACTAACAACAGAAATCTGACGACTCGCCGACGGACGTACACAGCAGGTGACAAACCATTCTCACGTGACGTGTGCGACAAGTCTTTTATCAATAACGGCCAACTGATGGCTCACCGGGGTAGTCACACGAGTTTGTCCTTAAACAGGAAGTTGATGATCAATTGGTCGGATTAACAGCGGTCGTTAGGTAATCATGCGATAATTATGATATAGATGTCCGAGTATTGGTTTATTCAGGTAATAGTTTCACATACTTTGATTTTTATGACTGTAATTAAAACTATTTGTTGTTGTTTTAAATTGTTCATAATTAGGTATTATGTTATTATTGTTATTATTTTTATTGTGCACCTAGGAATATTTTTAAGTACCTATACTGTGTTTGATTGCTAATCACCTGTGTATGTGATAAAATATGTAAATATGTACGTTCACAAAACGTGGTTCGAAGCTGTTGAAAAATTAATACTTGTCTCTAGACATCAATGCAAAGTGTTTCTGTAATTGTACAGCCAGTTACCACGGTCGATCTCCTATAAACGTGTATTTTGTTACCATTATTCATTTATCAGTGACGAAATACGAATTGGTACTTCGTCGTGTATAGTAAATAATAAATAATAAGATACACACTTGCGGAAAGTTGTATACCTGCGAATAATATTTTTTAAATTATAACAAAAAACTTGAATTGTTATTTTTTTATTCAAATATCCAATTTTCTCAAAATGTAAACTTGAAAATTGTGCATATAAATTCTCGATACCTTTTCTATTGGCAGTAAGGAAAATAATTTACAATGAATCTAGTTTTAAATGTTCAAGCATTAACTATTATAGGATTAAACATTTTATGAATGCTATGATTTTAACGACTTTTTCCTACATTTTAGCTACAAACACTTAATTCAAACAAAATATTCAAAGAATGCCAAATGCCTATAAATAGCTTTAAACTTGAGTTTTCTAAGTTACAATCTAAATTTTTATGTCCCCTTTAATCTCTTTTCTGATCCAAAAATGACTCGCCACATTTCGTTAGTATTATATTTTCAAGTTTATTACTGTCACGACTAATGAGTTTCTTAATACAAGGAACTAGCTTAGATATTTTCGGCACATAATCACAGAAATAATTTATTATTTATTTTTTTTATATTAATTTATGTTATAAAATTATATTTCAGGAAAAATGATCAGAGTAAATCTTTATAAAATATGTTCAGTTACTGTATACTTGCAATAATATTTTTCACAGAAACGTGATGTATGCAATTTGAATCGTTTGTTGACTGATGACGTTATTGATGCGTGAAAAGTAAATAAATATTAGTATGTGTGTGTGTGTGTGTGTGTGTGTGTGTGTGTGTGTGTGACACCATCACACTCTGCGAAAAATGTATTTCCACATGTCTAGACACATGTTACTGCGCGATGTTACATCACGTATTTTTATAGTATATTTGTACACATTTTCATGCATTGATAGATCCTATCAACGGTTTGATTTCAATTTTCCTATTTCAGTATTCAATACTGTTTGCTATATTTTATTGGTGACATTTATAGTTTTATGGAACTTAAAGCTTTCTGTTTTGTTTATATAGATAAATCCTTTTGGATAAGTCCCCTAACGTTTTATCCATTATATTACTCTAATGTGACTATCTATTGGGATTTAAAAAAATTGATCGTTAACTATACAAAAGGAGAAGTCCAAAAGTGTAAACATCGTTTCTTACAGAATATATTTTTTCTTGTTTTTTTTTTTAGTTTCTTTAAAAATAAATAGTTTCTGTCTACAAAAACTAGGTATTAGCTAAATGTTTATAGCATATATTATATAATTTAAATTAAAAGTGAAAACAATTCTGTGTTCACAATTTAAAATGTTCACAAATTTGTTTTTGAAAAACGTAGATTTGTTTTTAAATTTTTAATCACTCAACTTAAACCAATCCAGGTTATCATCCAACTTCTATATTAAAATTTCAACTTATGTTTCTATTATTGTTTGTTTTTTACTTGTAATGAATTTTAATGAATTTCACCTAAAATTTATTTATACTGTGAACATATTACATAAACTAGTTAAGTAGGAACTAAAAAAATAATAACAACAAAAAGTACAGTTAATACAAGACAAAATATAATTACAAACAAAACCAACTAGAGAAAAATTGATTAGAAGAAAAATCAAGGAAGCGGTCAAAAATCAAACATTTTGAATGAACGATTTAATTTTGATTTACGATTATTTTGATTTTGTCACTAAAAATAGTTTTAAATGTTTACTGTCTAATTAAACAAAACATATTGTATAGGATAATCATCTTATAGCAACAAGGTCGATAACATTATGATGCAAATTAATATTATGCACCTCGATACATATTTATCTGCCACATCTACCAATCCTTTGATAATAGTGATGACTAAAATAGAATTGAGAAGATAATCAGGTATCAAACAGTTACAACTATTAAAGTTTTTATCGTCAAATGAAGAGTAGAATTTAAATGCTCGATAAGATCAAGCAATTATGGTCTTATAGTTATGTGATCTATTTCAAAAAAAAAAAAAAAAATATGATACTTGAAACAAGGTTATACCAATGCAGTCGATAATCTCAACCATTATTTTACCTACAGATTATTACATTTTTGTTTGTAGTGGTGCTGTCGTCCGTTTGGGCCACTGTCTGTTTTGCACTCGCATCATCTATCTAACCTTTCATGGTCGTATGTAAAAAAAAATAATAAATAAATAAACGAGAAAAAAACCCATGTGTGAACCATAGTAACATTGAGACACGGAGTATGGGTTATGTATTGTATACACGAATGTGCGTCAGAGCGTATAGGTACCTATATATAATGGTATAGGTGAGGGTGTGCTGTGTGCGGGTGATGCGAATGTTCGTTTACAGAAAGGAAAAGAAAAATAAATAAATTCGTACGGTACATCGATTGTAAGACGGAAAACGCAGTCCTTTGGTGAGATATCGTGCAAAGGGCGCCTAAAAGAGAATATTTCGTGTAGCTCGTTAAACGCGCCAACGACTATAACACTTCCTTGAACGCAAGCGCACGCATGCTGCAGTATAATATATATAAATATTTCACTGTATCGTATAATATTTTAAATGTTACGCGTAGGCGTTTTCCTCCTCGTCGTACCGTAGTTATATCATCGACACGTATACCGCATGTAGACAACAAAACTCGCACGCACACAGACACACACACGCGCGCGCGAAAAAAAGTAATGTTAATCTTATATTTTATTCAATGCTTGTATAAAAATTGTACCCAGTCCCTAAGGACAACTTATTATTTATTTATATTATCATTAGTAATTTATTTTCTTCTAATATTAAGATAAGTTGAACATATTTTTGCCTAAAATTTCGTATGTTATATCATACCTACTGTTGATTGTAATTAATATTATACATCATATTCAATGTCTAAATATTTTGATTTTGAATCAAATTTTGAATATTATGATTTTGTTCAAAATATTAATATAGATACGAAATAACAAAAAGTTTCGAGTGCCTACCTACGATTCATGCGTTTTGAATTACAACATAATAACTAAAATATAGTGTTAAAGCCTTAAAGGAAAACATTTGATTTTCACTAATTAGATATTAAATTTTATTAAATTTTTAAGTTCAAGCGCTTTTAAACTATTTCCTATATTATGTATTTTTATATTTTTAAATAGTTGTATAAACTTATTATGAGGATCAATTTATTAAGATAGCGTTTATTTCTAAGTAAATAATTTAATTTTAATTGTATTGTACTATTAAGAACAAATCGCATATTATGTATTGTATGCAGCATATTATGCATACTACTAATATTGTTTTATACAATATGATTGGAGTTAATAATTAATAATTTTTATGTTTGATCCTCGACTTCGACATAGGTTTCTTTTTGAAAATTACCTTTAATTGTAGTACTTTCTGAAGATCGAAATTGTAAACTAGTAATATATTTTTTTAATTTTAATGCTATAGTTAAAATTATTGAATGGCTAGTTTGGTTAACAAAAAGTGTTTGTCTTCGATCTGAATATTTTTTCATTGTATTTAATGATTTATCATCGAATTCAAATTTAACACATCTGTTATTATAGTGCTTACTGAATGACAATGTACACTCGACTCCTGTTGTACAGCAAAGCGATTACCTATTCCCCCCCTTTATTTCCACCAAATATTTTTATAAGTAATGGTAGACGATTTATCGTTCTACGTTTGACCACCCCAAGTACACATTAGATCTTATTTGATGCCGAAAATCTACCTAGGAGTTGATGATCTAAGCATTTTTCTTTATTGGAAATTTGTTTTTCTGAAACAAGACGTATAGACAATAATGTAAGTCCAATACATTTATTTCTTCTCTCAAAATCTAAAATTGAAAAAAATAAAATGTATTATTGTATAACCATGATCATTGTGATAAAATAATATGATTCTATATTATACGCATAGGTTACTGATTTAACATTTGAAAATTCCAAATTCAAATTGTTTGACGATCCACCCATCGCCACTCCTCAGTGCTCTCACCCACCCATTGCGGGACTGCCACTCACACGAACACCGTAGGTATACTATTATTATCATTATATGTGGTTTTCATCCCTTCAACCTAGTGTATGCATTTCTTTCGCCACTCGTAAGCTGTATAGCACAATGTTATTTAGTGTATAGCAGTTATACGTTGGCCCGAGAAATTGTCGTGCCCACCGCTGATGTGTTCTGCAGCTGACAAAAGCAGCCCGTCCGCCAACTTGCCTATGCCACGCGTCGTTATGTTACTACTACAAATGGTTTTAGTCTGACAGTAACATATTGCCGAGCAGCGTAACTGGTCAAAAAATGGATTCGTTTCTTTATAATGGTCCATGTATAATATAATATTTCGTTTGTACTTTTTTTTTCTCGTTAAGACAAATAAACATACATCACCAACCCCCCTCCCCCTGCGTGTATCGAGCGCTATTCTCGCAGTAGTTAACGTATCGTAGATTATGCAATTCGTAATATATTATTTATAAGGAGAGGCAAAAGTTGGGTGGGAGAGAAGTGAAAAGACGTGTGAGGCCCTGCGCCATAATATGGTATCTCACAACAACTAAACAGTGCACACGAATGCGATATAATAATATTGTTCATAAATAATTGTGTACAAGGACTTCTCCTCAGGCATCGACGTTGTTTGTTACTTGGCGTCCGTATGGACATTCGACGTTCGAGTGAACTTCATTCTACTGGTTTATGGATTTTTTTTTTGGGAGGGGGGGTTCTTTGAGAGCTGAACGCAGGAAAACGAAAAATTCCCACACGATTTAACAAAACGAATATATGTTATGGCGGAAATATTATACAGGCGGCGTTCATAGTTTTCTTCCATTTCGCGAGGACGACTGACCCCTTGACGCCCTGGACGCATACTATTCTGTAAAATATATATTGCCTACCGTCGTCTAATGAAATTTATACATATACATACATACATATTCATGTATATATATATATATATATATATATATGTGTGTGTGTGTGTGTGTGTGTGTGTGTGTGTGTGTGACGCACGTGGTGTCCAAAATACGTACATACATATATTTATTATGATAATGAAAGGAATTCGGTAGTCAGTGTCCGCGACGAGTGTGCGTGCGTGTGTGTGTGTGTCTCGTATATGTTATGAATAGCGTCTTTGACCGGGAATTCGACGAAATTCCCACCAATTGACCCAAAAACTTCTCACACGTCCATTATTTTATGTTTCTCCACTCACGAGTTAGGTCCCCTCACGCCCAATGATTGATGGTACGTCGCGATCTCGTCAAACTCGCTTTCGTTCCTTTCGTTCGTTCGGGTATACGTCCACTTACCCTTGTGTCAAGCCCACACTCCTTGCTCCTATACTAATTTAATTGGAATTCATTATGGTGATCTGGTGATCGCGACTGGGAAACCAACGGGAACAGAATTCTGAAACGTCCGAGTAACGGACACCCCACTACTCTGCACCAATGTCCATCGTCTGTGGATCTGTGGAATATCGTTTTCCAACAGGTTTTTGTTTACGTCGTTCACTTTTCGAATCTATATCGAACACTCTAACTGGTTGTCACTGTTTTATAATACAGTCGTTCCCAAAGGGTTGCACCGCGTCAACTTTACTGGGGCACCGTACTGCCGTAGAATTGTATGTGGTATACATAAATAAATATGAAAACTGGACGATGAACGATTACGGTTATCTAAATAAAATGTTATAAATTATATTTAATTTTAGTTAAATACATATTTTCGTATTACTCATTACAGTTTTTTCTGTTTTTTATTTATTTTCTATTTCTTATGATAAGTCATCCTATGACTTGGAATCCAGAAAGATTTGTTAATCTACAGGTGAATATCCACCAAACCCTCATAAAAAACTAGTGTGAATTTACTTCATACTACATTTTTTATTAATAGCCACTAATAACAACTAATAATCTCATATTCAGTATTCAATTTTCAAATTTTTGACCAACCACACATTTTTTTATCGACAATAAATTAAAAAAACTAATAAAACTCGAAATTTTCTCGTGTCTCTAAATACCTCAAGAATAGTCAAAATAATATTTTGAAAATGTTTTGGTGTATTGAAAATGCAAATTTAAACATTTGTCGAATATTTCAAGTATTTCTAGTTTTTTTTTTTAAGAGTCACAACAAAAAGCAAAATCGATTTGTTCGATAACAGGTTTTTTTTTTCCGCTAAAAATTTAAAAATAAATGTGGATTCCTACCTATCTTAAATGTAAGTATACAACACAAATTCATAAAAATAACATATAATTGAGATTTTGTATTCATATTTTGATTTTATTACCATATTCGTATTTTATAGTTCATAGTATTATAGTAAATTGCGTATTCATTTGATGATTGGTACAATTCCGAAAGTCACGTGGCATCGTTTTGCTGTTTTAGTTCAATGACAATGACAGATCGACTATATATTTTTAAAAATATAATATCATTGGGTATAATCGAAGTGGTCGATAAAAACGGTGAAACATAAATTTTGACTGACGGACAGGCGAAGGTTTCTGACATAAAACCGAGAACAGAAGAAACGAAAAATAAAAAATAATAAATTTCAAACTTGTGAGGAAGTTTTTCTTTCTCAAGACCCATCGGCCATCAGTAATGGTGTCAGTAGAGTGATCATGTCAAATACTCAGGGATGTTGGACTTGGAGAGTTGTTCATGATAATAAAACTAATGACAACGATCTGTTAGTTCAAGTTAAGAACAGTAAGTGCACTTTAGTTTATTTTGTTCTGGTACTAAAAATACTAATGAAATACTTTATACACATTACACATATAGTTTTTAAACGTGTGATATAATATTCTTTAGTTTCTGAACAATGCTATACTGTTAATGATGTGATTCCGAGTTTGTATATAAGACTAATTACTAATTGCTTACTCAAATAAGTTATGCGCTTGGAGATTATTATTAACATTCACGTGTACGTTAAAGCGACAAGTAAATCCAGATTTAATCACTAAGTGTATTCAAAACAGTTGGCCTTTATAATTTTATTTAAATTTTGAAGACATATTATTACAAAATTAAAGAACCCATTCATAACATTCTTGTATTCAAGATGTACATACAAATTGCCAATACACATTTTCCGAGTTTAGTGAAATAATTAAAAAAATAATGAATTACGAATTATAAAAGAAAAAAAATGATATGTCCATTAGGTATTTTTTTTTTTTGAAATGCATTATTATTGCAATAATAAAAATGGTACATTTTTAGAAAACCTAAGACATACGTTAAAAAATAGTATACTGTATGTATTGTTTATTTATGAGCTTTTCTTTTAGTCTTGAAAATAAGTAGGCACTTAGTACTTTTACGCACGTATTTTGAAAACCAAACCGTTAATTGAATTTCTACGTAAAAAAAAAATCAATACACCTAAAGAGATTTTTTGTTTCTGAATTGAATAGGTTACCATTATAATAAATTATGGTTTTGTTTAAGCTATTGGCAAATGTAATAATTTATACTGAAGTTTGTAAATGCATACCTACATAGCAATTGTATTTGAAATTTCAATTTCAAGAACTAATATATTAATTTTGTATATAATGCAAAATACAGATTTAATATTTCATAATTGTTTGAACGTAAATTGGAGTTCTTATTTTGTTATTAATATTTGGAAAACATAGAAAACAATAACATAAGTTTTTTATTTTTCAAAAAAATAGGATTTTTGAGTATTATTTTTAAGTAAGTTATTTAAATAATAAAATAAAAAAATATCAACTTTAAACTATTAAAATGAATAATGGATAAGCTTTACTTGAGCGTAAATTCTAAAAGCATGATTATAAAATTCGTGTTATTAGGTAAAATAACCAAAGTTTCGCGTAATATACATTTCACAAGTTAATAATTTAGGAACCAACTAAATCTTAATAAAGACCGTTTTTGACCTACGTTTGTAGGTTACGTCATCAAGTAAATAAAATATTTAATACCATTGTTATATATATTTTTAAAAGCCTACATTTTCTTTGTAACGGTATCCGTTTTGTAAATGGAAAAGTTCAATTTATAACATAATATCGATTAACGGTAAATGTTTTTTTTCTGACGACTGTTTGTAAGTACAAAAAAAGCCGTTAATCGACTCTTTGGTAAAAAAAGATTTAAAAAAAAAAGGTTGGTATAAATTTATATAAATATAAGAATATAGTGTTTGTCGCAAAGTGCTAAAGCATTTCATTGTTTATTTCATCAGTTTGTCATTCAATCAACTCCCGTGTAATAGGCGAGTTCATATATAATTGCTCAGTCAATGATAGTATCCTTCTACGAAGATTTGTTAAAAATAAAATGTTGAAAACATTTTAAAATTAAAATACCGTAATATTATGACATTATAAATTGTGAGACTAAATGCAACATTAACGTGATGAAAGCTATTTTAAAATTTGATTTTTATCCAATGAAATAAGAACTTTCAAATCGACAATATAATGTAATATATTATATTAAATTAAAAACCTTACACGTAGGTAAGTAATATTTTGTAACGAGTAACAATGCTAGATTATTTCAGATTCTTAACGGAATATGTTTCTTTTTGTTGTTTTGTTTTGAAAAATCTCTTTGGGGCAGTAAAAGCGAACTAAAGTTTACCAAAGCACCTTAAAGCAGTTTTTAAATTGGACGCTTATGTAGTAGATTTAAGACCGAAACAATTATACATTTGAGGTACATAATCGAAATGTTGATGGATTTATTTGAAATAACTATGATTTTTTATTTTTTTTAATAATTTTCAGTGAAATCTATACAATTTTAGGACTAAGAATAGTTAAATGAGTTAAATGACTTTAATGTGAGATCTGATATATTTATTGTATAAAAAAGATTATGTTATTTGAATTTGGCAATATTTGGCAATGAGGTGTGTTGAAAAAAAAGAAAAATGCAACAATTACTATAATATAATGTGCATTTTTGATAATATAACGTGACAAGAATTTGATATGGTAAACCGGTGATGTGGATAAATTATATATGGAAAAATACTTAAACTTGATTAATTTGCAGAGTTACTTTCTAGGTGAGTTTGAAATGATTGAATATATATAAATACTTGTTTTATTTGAAGAAGAAATAGATATTTAGAGCACCTAAACGCTCGGTCTTACCATCTTTTTTTAATATTTCATGTACTTTGAGTTAAAGTTTACAGTTTTAATGAAATGTTTAAATTGAATTATTTTAAATAAAACGGGCTCTTAGTCGTCCGTAGGATATTCACATCTTTCTAATAAAAAATAAATGTAATTTCTCAAGCGAATAATTAAAAAAAAATTCTGTCTACCACCGAATAGCGAGAAATTATTCACAAAAACTATTTATAATATAGAACACGAGAGTTGTTATAAATACTAAATATAAATTGCCTTTTAACTAATAATAAAATACCATGAGTACCAATAATATAATTTATAGGTTGAATAAAAGTTATGGATCCACAGTTTCTAAATATTTTGAAAATTGTTAATTACTGTATAAGTTATAAATGAAATAGTTTTCTTGAAATAGGTACGTGTAGGTTATAATTTCATATCTAAGAATTCTTATGTTGTATTGGAATTAGATTTATATCAGAAATGAGTACAAAATAGATATATAAAAGAAAATCCATTTTTCTAGTGCTCATTTTATAAACCACAATTTGAACGAGATACATTTAATCCTTACAAAATAACGTAATAAACGTTCGTTTATTTAATTTTTGGAAAATTACCATTTGTATTGCTGTCAAATTTCTGTCCATTTCACTTAGATTCTACTATTTTTGATGCGTATGATTACATTTTTCTTTGATCGTGCGTATGAAATAGAAAATGTTTAGGATAATAAAATAAAATAAATTGGAAATTCAGTGTATTATTATCTTAAAGCTACAAACATTTATCCAATATTGCACAAACGTTCATGGCTAAAATCCATCTTAACCCATCTTACCTCCTCATCTCTATGCTCGTCTACCTTAATACTCGTCTACTTCAATACTCGTCCACCTTAATACTCGTCTACCATAATACTCGTCTACCTTAATACTCTTCTACATTAATACTCGACTACCTTAATACTCGCCAACCTTACCCGAAGACCATCATGTTAGTGAGAAATACCTACATTAACAGAAAAGGCCCAAAAGGTGAAATTTAATGATATACGACTATACGAGGGATGAGGTTTTTTCAATGATTTATACAAACCTGAATGGTTTTTTCTGGGGTGTATTGTACATTTATTCTTTTCATTGGAATTTTTTATTGGCACCCCTCACATACTCTATGTTGATAGTTATTGGTTCGGTGACGTCAAATATTATGATGTCACCCACTAAAACGAGTACCTACTTATTAAATTCTCTACCATGTCATCCCTGCTTCAATAAAAGTGTAACGGGCATTCCAGGATTGTCGATAGGTCGGGAAATTGAAAATTGTTTTTGCCAATGTTGAACACGTTATGAACAATATATTGTTATAATACCATCACCTTTAAGAACATTGTGGCAGAATTAAATGTAAATGGTTTATGATACATATAATAAAATTGTTTTCCATATTATACTTGAGAAGAAAATAAAAATCGATATTGATAAATTCTTAGGTCTGTATGAGACATGTTATGTTTTAAAGTAAAATCATAAAAATGTAGATATTCGAATGAGGGATTTATCAGAGATAAATTAAATGATCGTCAGTGAAAAATTAATTTTAACATTTCAATTAATTTATTTAATGAATAATTACTGCTTTTAATAGCATTTATAAGCAAATGTTACGTAAACAAAATATGACGATTTCTTATATAGTGATATAAGCTCAGACAGACCATCTTAGTTCAGAAGCATTTTTCGTACACAATGATTTTGTATCATTGAATTCAAATTTAACATATCTATTACAGTGAATATCTAGACACCTAATGTACTGCAGAACGTTACCCAATTGCCAGATTTTTTATTTATTATTTTAACGAAATTGTAGATTACAGAAAAAACTGTAAGAAAGGTAATATTTTGAATAGGCACTTAGTATTTCTATTGTCTCTGATTCGGAGTATTATATAAGTACCTACCTAGTTTATTATATCAACTTGTAAGCTTGCATAGCTTAATGGAGTATTCACAGATCTAAGTTCACTAAATCACTTAAGTTAAGTGGTTCTAGATCCTTACAATTTCCCAGTTATTTGTTTTTCTATCTACACCTTCTTCAATGTCTTTGTACGTTTTTCAGAATACTACACTTAAATTATATTGAACTGTGTTTACATCATTATATACTTATATCTAAGAATAAAATCATCATCAGTGTTAATAGGAAAATTCTATGGACCGAATCAAACTCACATTACAGCCTGGAACACATTAAAACCATATTGATTTTTGAACAACTGATTACAACTATAAATTTGATACAAGGGTTGATTATATATTGTTTTATCTCATATTTAATATAATGTTTTTAAAAGAAAGATCTTTTTTTGTCTTACATGAGAAAGATTGGGTTAAATGATGGCAAAAGTTTGAAAAAAAATGTATGCAACTATATGGTATATTATATTTTATTAATACGTCATTACTATTACACTCTATAAGCTATTATCATACATTATTTTAATATTTTATTATTTACAAAATACCTTAGATTTTGGTATTTGTTTTTTTAGAACAATATTTATTGATTATAAAATTAATTTAAATAGGTTTATTTGTGTAAGCCATGGGTTATTAGTATAACTAAATTGTAATAAAGATCAGCATACTTTATTTTTTCACGACTCTCGAAATAAAAAGAAAAAAACAAACTCTTATCCGGACTAAATAAAATTAGTATTTTTTATAAATTTGTAACAGCAAAAAAAAAACAAAAATATGCAAGTTAGACAATTTCTTCCGACATTTAATAAAAGTCAACTTAATTAAAAGTTATAATAACTTATGTTACTTTTATTTGTTGAGAAATAAAAATGTTAAAAATCAAAACAAAAAAAGACGAAACAAACTTTAAAATGAATAATAATTTACGCATCAAATAGGATTGAGACGAAATTAATATAGAACTGATAATATCACCATTCTAGGTTGATTAGCAATGTTGGGAAGATAATTGTAGAAATAATAATAGATTTCTATCTAAAATTAGTTTTATAATACCTAAGTTATTTTAGATATGAAAATGGTATTCTAAGAATCAATGTTCTATAACAAAATTGAAAGCAATCTTCTGGTGTTAGAATGTGAAAGTCTTCATAGTGATACTTGTCAAAGTAGGTTGATAGGCACCAAAAATGATAAATGTGAGATAAAGGTACTGAAAAGCTTATATGGTTCTAACATTAGAGAAATTTAGATATTTTTAAATTGAAATTGGTTTAACTAAAATATAGTACAATATAATGCAAGCATTAACAATGATATACTTTTGTAGGCATAGTTATAAGTCCAATGCATTTTGTTTGCTCTTGAATTGATACAAGGAGATGTATATGGTTTCAGATGACGTTAACTGATTGTTTACAGATACCTATAATAAATATAATTTTATTAAAAAAAGCATCTACCACTATTGAGTGCAAAGTATTTAAAATAACAATATAGTTTTTGTTTACTTCATACTTTTATAAAGGTATATTATTACATTTGTTCTTTTTATAAATAATAGTAAACTTTTATAACGTTAGTTTTGTTTTGATATAGGACTACTAAACACTATTTATAAAATAATGCATTTTTGCTTTGGATTCTGATGTATTTGTACGGAATTCCTTTTATTCAAAACAAATTATTTATTTATTATGATATATATTTATTTATATACCATAGTACATTATACATAGATGACAACAAATATTTCAAGGTTTTTCAATAGTTAACTAATAATCATTGTATACCCTTTTTGAAAGCAAATTTATTGTATGTTAATTTTAAACACGTCAAAAAAATTATATTAATTAAATACGCATTTAAAATTTTGAGTCAAGGAAGTAATTATAAGCTAAAATTCAAGATTTGTTGTATTAATTTTCCAACAATTCCATCTAGGCCTCAGATTTCAAATTACCATCGTGCAAGGCAAATTATAAATGTATAGGTACAATAGGTGGCACTAACTTTGCATTTGAATAAATAACTGAACGAGTAACTGAATAAAATATTAAGGATAGCTTTCATTGTAAATCTCACTGGAGAACTTTAAAAATGTCGAATTTTAAGTTGATGGAACACGGAATAACATTTCAAATGTTAGAATATAATACTATGCGATATTAAATAATTTTTTTACACGATGTTATTTAATATTGATATAAGTTCTTCTTTAAGATGTTTAATTTTAAATAAAAAATCGTTGTAAAGTTATTTAATTAAAGTAATAAAATTGTTAAGCTATGTAAAATTTACTTTTTCATGAAACTAAGTGATGATTTGAATGTAGGTATTAAATCATTTGATAATGCCCGTGGCTTTCTTTATAATATGTGTAGAATTCTGCATAGGTAGATTAAAAATCTACTTTATGTATAAGTTTTAGTCCATTATTTTTCATTTTTTACCTTAAATAATACATATATTATGAGTCCACTTTTGTAAGTCTAAGCTTTAGAAATAATTTTGTCATCGTTCGCTTTTAAAATATACAACAATGGAGTTGAAAGGGTTAGTCGGATGATTAATCAATTCACTGCCGAAGATTAGTGTATACAATAGCTGAAAACCACGGAGACAATTTGTATTATTTCATGATGTAAAAGTCTATACACGTTTTCCGTATTCTATAAAAATTGTTTCAAAGGCTTACGAAAACCTTAAAATATCCAATATACGCTTATAGCGTTGTAGTAGTGTGTTTTTGATACATTATTATTATGATTTATTTTATTTCAGTAATCCTTTGAAGTCGAATTTTTTATTCACCTAAAATAAGAAAACGTTTCCTGCCCGTATGATATTGAGTATGTATATCTATGAAGTATTGTTCTGAGTTCTACAGTTCACTTTTTATTTTAACACGATAAACATAATAAATCAATAAATATTATATAATACAAGGTAACTAAATAATTTATATTTAATACGTATGTAGTAATAGTAATTACAGCCTACAGGTAATAATATAATACAATGAATTAAGTAATACACTTGTATGGACGGCCTAGTATTAGGTGTCGTTAGAATATTGGATATAAGAGGATGTGTATAATATGTGCTATGGGAATTTTGGTCTGGGTACTTACGGAGTCTTAAATTTGTTTTCAGGTTATTGTGTCGACTTTCATTTTACATGAACATTAGTGTGTTTTATATTATTCTTAATATTTTATTTAGAATTTTTTTTTGAAGCTTTTATGATCATTTATAATAAGGCATTGCATAAATAAGTTCGTTGACCTTGTACTATATAGGTTAAATTATATTAATGGTGATTATTATTTATTCAACTATCGTAGAATTTGTATTTAGTACATTTGTTGTAATTTGGTCGATTCATTTGGTCACCAGGTTAGCCTTTTTAAAAATCTAATGTAAATCAAGAGAATTTATTTGACAGACGGTTGGCAAGGCAACGATGACAATCTAGGCTTAATATGTATATGACTTTTTAAAGAGATTTTATAGTGTTAACTGTTTACTGATAATATATTAAGATGGTCCTGTAGGTTGATATTAATGGCTTCAATGTTACGTGATTCATCTTAAACTGTCGTACCAAGGACAACATTGTTACTTGGTAACTATAGATTATTGGCAAAACATAAATAGGTAATACATAATATGGTTCTGAGTTCGGGGTCTTGTGATATGTAAACAGGAATAGACCGATATAGTCAGGAATATTGTTATTTATTTTTATGAATAATTGTCTGTTCAATATATAGAAGCATTAATAATATTAAATATGTATTCCAGAATATTGATCATTTTTAGTTTATACAGAAGATTTTTGGGTTAAACTTTGTCATACTTCTTAGAAATGTCACTAAGACATAACCACTATGACATTGTTTAAAAACTATTTTTTAATGACGTATCTCACATTGATAATATGTGGACAATAGATATTTATAATTGAAATGAAATTTCCAGATTAGGCGTACAAATAAATGTTTTTAATGCAGTTTTTAAATATATAAAGAGTTTTCGAATTAAGGGCATTCAATCAACGATTATCACTAAATAATAAAAAAAAACTTTAATCAATTAATGTGTGTTGGTTTTGCTACACTTATCTTGATTATATGAAAGTTTCATTACAGACATATTTATAGTAATTTTGTTTTAATATTCCTTTAGTATATGTAGTTAAAATCCTAATTCCTAGGTTTTAAAAAAAATAAATGGGTTACTTAAGTGGCATGAATTTCAAATCATCCCACCAGAAAAAGGTTGTCTTTAGTATGAGGTCTATTTTTACGGTTTCAAGTATATTATGCCGCCTAACTTTAAATCGATGGCCTATAATTAAAATGGCGAGCACGCATGAATGTATACAAATTATATTTCCGAATTAAGAAACCACGATACGTATTTTAGGTAGTTCATGGATATATATTTCAATGTGCTTTACGTTAACAGCTTTCTAAATTTCTACATTCTAGCACGAAAACTGGCGATGACAATAAATTCGATTCAAAAGTAAACGTAGTGTTACGTGGTAACAATTAAATTATTGTCTATCACTACTGGTATACGGTGTGTAATTGTGTATCCGTAGTGATAGATCAGTACCAAACGGGGGAATGTGAGAGGATTTGGATGTTCGACAAGACTACTAGTTATACCGAGTATAATTAAACGTATATTTTAAAATGTAAAATAAAATGTAATATAAAATATTTTACTTTACCGATGACCTGGCAGCAACAATACACGGAGCAAGTGATGAGACGAGACTAACTTCGTTCAGTACTGTACATTCGTCAGCCAAACGATTATTATAAATTTTGTTTACTATACAAAATAGTTATACATATATATATATATAGCTTTACTCCGTGATATTACAGAATGGATAAAAGATGACACGCGCATCTATGATATTTGTATAGTACATAATACTATTCGTAATATTATAATTATAAAAATATGAAAACTGTAATGGTGTTCCACACCATTACAGTAGAATAGTCGTAAGTTGGTAAGTTGTTAAACATCAATAAAATATTATTTAGCAGTAACTGTGAAAACAAGAATGATAATTGCGACGTTTCTGATATGGGATTAAAAGAAATTAAATTAACGATATTATCTGTAGCCGGAATTCGTGTATGGACGATAGACAGTACTCATATTGTAACGTGGTTAGAACCATTTTACACCGGAGAACGTACACGGAAGAGAAACCACATCTGTGCGACGTTTGTGATAAGCCGTTCATTCAAAGTGGAAAGTTGACGAAGACACCCTTAACAATTGCCATGCAGATGAGAAACCTTCTTGTGTAACATTTGTGACAATGCAAATACCGTTAACTGGCTGTACACCAGCAAACGCATTAGAGCCGAATCTTAGGTGTGTGGTGATATAATGACTGAATTCGCGGGCGCATACTACTTGCGTCCAAGAATTTATTTAATAGATATAAGTTGCATCCGGATCAGAAAGACCGAAAAGATGTCACACCCTACTTGCGTCCCAGTAATCTTTTTTTTTATAATCGAGTTTCGAATAAACCTCTCGTAAAACATTTTACTAAATTACGGGCATTATGTTACACCAAGTATACGAAATCGGAATTTCCAAAGGACATAAACCCTACCATTGTAATCAGCAAATTCCTTTTTCTCCTTCTACTTCAAAAAAAAAAAAAAAATACTTCGAAAATATAACACTTAATTCATGTACAGAGTCAAATAAAATTCATCATGGAGAAGATTAGAGATTTTTTGAAAAATTAAAATCATAATAGAATGCTTCATATTGTTGAATTTCTGTGTATATTAAATTATTTTTTATCTTCTGCAAGAGCTGTCAATTGTGGTAAACTGTAATGGTAGCTGATAAACCAAAGACATCATAGGACAACTGGGAGGTTATAAAATAAAATTGATACATTTCAATCATTTATATAATTCTAAAAAACCCTAGTTAGATATAATAAATCCACCTTGCTTTAATCATTAGTAAAATGTGATATAAATCTATAAAAACTATACTTATATTTATAAACACTGACATCGAGTTTTATAATCTTATACATTTATTGATTTTTATAGAAATTTAATTTGATCATCTGATAAAGTATTTTAACTGGTGCAATACTCACTACCAAAAATTCGACAGGTGTTCAAGTCACCTAGCATCTATTAAATTACATTTATACCCTGTAATAACAAATAAAACTCATTTTCACATAAACGTATTTAACACTGAACGCAACCACACATTGTGCTCATTTTACATAACAATTTATTGTTTAACTTATATTCAAGTATTTCTTTCTTTACCATACTTCTATTTAAAACATATTAATTTTATGCAAATGTCAAAAAGTTTGACCATGTTACTGTCAAGTTTCAAACATGCCAATATCAAAAATTATATTATTTCGCAGAATATCATTTTAGAAATATTTATTTCATATGCTGTGCCAACAATGTTAGTATAAGTTACAAGTAACATTTTGTTGTCTTATAGGTATAAACACAAAAATAATAAATTATTTACGGCACTTCAATAAATGTAGTAATATTTTAAGTCTGTGAAACGCCTTACTATTGTCAATTATGATAAGTAATACATATTTGTATTGGAATTTATTAATTTACATAATATAACGAAGTTTCATATCTAAGTCCAAGCTCAATTGTTTCTCACCATCACTTTCAAAGTAATTGAAAAAGTCTGGAATATAAAAATATTTATTTATGGTAACTACCTAAGACAGTGTGGCAATAGTAATTCTAATAAAAAAAGTTGTAGAAAAAATGATAAATATACAGACACTCTTAGTTCATCCAGAACTATAGTCTCACTTACATATCCTCAGTTAAAAAAAAATGTAGATCAAATTTTAAATCGATGATAAATTATAGCATTGGAAATAAGTTAACTTTTGTTTATTTCAACGAATTTTAAATTTTAAATTCTCACACAATTTTTTTAATTTATTAATTAATAATATTAAACTACTAACTTTAATTTGTTTATAAAATAAACAAATTAATTATTAAAAATAATTCTAGAAATCATCTTATAGTATATAATTTTTCACTCATAAGGTTTATTGGTTTTTATTGTTTTTTATCTACATAAAAGATAATTTTTTCTTAAATTGAAAACTTTATTTTAAAATCAAATATTTCATCGTAATGTTGAGCACCTTAAATTAGTGTTCGTTAATTTTAAATTTTCAACCAATATATATATTTATAATAACATGATTATTAACCTTCGATGTTTTCATAGATATTAAATAAAAATCAACTTCATTCATGTTACTCAAGTAAATACAAACAAAAGTTTTGTGTATTATTCGCTAGTGAAGTTAGCATACATTATAAACTATGCATAAAGCAATCAAGCTGAAAATGTTGTTTTTAAGCACTTGTTCGTTAACTATGTAGAAAAGATTATAACCTTTTAAAATGTTAGGGGCATGAAAGATGAATGTTACACACTGTTTGTAATATTTTAATGTTTTAGATGTTCTATAATAATTGTTTACACATATTACAAGTTCTTTAAGTACCTAACGACGACGATAAGTGTGTTTGTTGTTCAAGGGTTTTCAGCCAGGCAAATTCGTTAATATGTATGCGGAAAATAATCAGTACAATTCAATAAAAACTTCAGAAAAAGGTTATAAGAAGAATAAGGTTTTTAACAATACTCGAGTGAGCTTAACTTAGTAGGTCTGTCGATATTAAATTCTCTGATATATTATTTATCTGAAAAAACATTGTTGTTGAGATAGGTACCTGGAGTCACAATGAAAAATGTATTTCTATAAGATCACTATAATAATTGGGGCACCTATTTATTTTATTATAATAAAATAATATTTTCTGATTAGCTATATTTATTTGAACATTTTTCTTTCAGTTTGAATTACATTTTTTCCTCAAACAAATAGTGAAATAAAAATTAATATACATACATTAAATCTAGCATAGAGTAAAAAGTACAGATTAACCAAACAATTTACAAACATGAAATAGATATATACTTAAGAGGACTCTATTATACCCGCATGTGATTTCTCAGTCTTACTAGAGCGTAACATTACAAATTTTACATTCAGCAGATCACGTTTAGCTCAGTTAGCTAGGTTGACGAGTGAATTTACCTCTTATTGAAATGAAAAGTGAGATTATTACTAAGGGCTTCTAGTGGGCTTTTTATTATATTTTAATTTTAAAGAGAGTTGTGAGTATTTAAAGTTGTACACACAGTTTACAATTTTTAAATACTCATAGCTCTCTTTAAAATTAAAATATAAGAAAAAGCCCATGAGAAGTTCTCCGTATTAATCTTACCTTTAATTTTGATAAGAAGACAATTCACGATAATTTTTAAACTGACTGTGCTTAAAATTTGGTATGTTACGCACTTGTAAGACGGAAACAAAACATTCGGGTATAACGTCCTCTTAATTGTAGACGTTTAAAAAAAACATTATTCACACATTATATTTTATTCAAAAACCTATATACATATATTTAATATTATTCTATAACAATAACAATTTCAAAATCTAAGAAATTCCCATTATATTGTTTTTATGGTTTTGTGATAAAAAGCAATAAGTAGGTAGGTAAGCGTAAATATAAAATTACCGTCAAACATGTTATATTGAATTGGTCTACAAGAAGATTACGCTGTATATCTATTTGAATTTTATTTTATCGAACAATAAAAAAGTGTAAAATTGAAAAGAGATAAGTTGGTTTTGTTGCAAAATAATATAGAAATAATATAGTAACCTCAAACATCGTTTACAAATTGGCTTGGCAGATTAATTAAATAAATAGTTTTTTAGACGAGTTCTCCGTAGATCGTTGTGTAAATTATGTAAAAATATCAGTTGGTATGTTTATACTATATTAGTAGTTATCATATTACTTGAATGCCTACTTATTGTGTACTCATGTATCTATTCAATTTTTTTAATTAGAAAAACTGTATGATAATTATAATATATTGAATGAAGTGTTTTTTTAAACAAATTATATTCATTAATTATATTGTGACAGACGGTACTAGCAGTGCGCCAAGAGTATCACTTATTCCGCATTCGGATAAATTCCCTGGATGCCCTTTGATTAGACAAGTTACGGTCATGGAATTAAAAGTCTACGAGTACAGAATAATATGAATAATATATTTTAATTTACATTTTTTAATAGTATTTGAAGATGATTGAATTTCAATTAAATGCTGATTTTAAAACGTTTCCTGCAGTATTGTTACGGATGTAATGGTCAATGGTCCATGTTAGGTGGTCTCGCGTAAGCGCTGGTAACTTGATTACGGGTTACGTCAGCCATTCAAACACTATCATTGCAAAATAAAAAGAAATGTCCGTCAGAATAAATTAAACAATTATAACAAATTAATTCAATACACTCAGGTGACTATAAATATTCTATATTATGTGTAAAAGAACTGGACTTATATTATAAAATACAAAATAACTATTATAATTATTTTAGTCAAAAAAACCATATATTATTATCACAGCTACTATACACGTATGTGTTGTTATTCTGTCTGCATCTGAATTGAGTGTCAAAACTCAAATTCGTTTCGAATTTCGTAAGAGATTTTTGAGAGTACAACACAATTTAATGTCTGGCTTTTATATTATATAATACAATTGTCAAATTCCCTTTCCTATTTTTCAGACTTAAGACTGTCAACTAACAAAGTTTTTACTAGTGTGATTAAAAACCTCACACATCATTATATTGTATATTATACTATGATCCATTTAACGTAAGATACTCATTATTTCAAAAAGTATCAACGTTTTTGTACATATATTTTTTTACATAATAATAAGTCTTTAGTTTCAAGTATTTTAAGTTTAAAATATGAGAGAAGTTGTAGTGGACCAATATTTTGAGGGGTAACCCTGTACCACTAAACTCTGCCCATCCGAACGTTGAATACTTATGCATATAACTATAACCCATAAACTACTCGTCCAAACTTCGATTTGTATACAACTTAGTACTCCAAAAAATATTAAACTGTGGATTAAGGAATATTACAATCACGATGTCATTAAAATAGTAAAAATCGACATTGAAGTTTTTATGGAAAAGTAATGTTTTTTAATAACTTAACTTCAGCATGTAAGAAAATATTTTCAAGAACGTTAATAGTATTTGTAATAATGAGTGTTAGGTTAATATATATATGCATAACAATAGTAATTTTCATAATATAACTAATAATTGTAAAAGTGTTTTTCATAAAAATGTTATGGCTTACTTGTTAGCAAAACCCAAGCTATGTTAGTTATTTTCATATTTGTCAGCTATGTCTTGTATGCAATTGTCTTTTTATATGTATTTATTGCTCGTATAGTCATTTTTTCGATTACGTAATAACATTATCGATTTGTTATTTGGTACTAAATCTACAACATTGTACGTCAATACATTAATATGTACTTGCACGATAAAGTAACAAAGAACCCGTGATAATTTTGTGACAGTTATCATAGAATATGCCGCTTGCAACTGGGACGTGAAAAAAATGGTAGCTATGATTTTTAATTATTAACTGCCACACTAAATTCTGTTGAGCTGGTTTTGCCATTCGCCTAATATCTACATTCTACACGAATTACTTTCTATCGGCATTCAAGATTAGTATATGCATGTTATTTTATTTATTCGCTCGTGTCCTATGCAGGGGAAAAAAATGTTATTTTATTCTTTGTCCGACGAAATATATACATCGGTGGGTCTTACGGTCCCTTATTCACCATAATATCCGCCGGCGCAGAGTGTCCCCGCGAACAAAACAAACACGTATGAACGAGTAGCCGATCGATGTGATATATCATCATGATATACGTCTACACCGTACAGTACTAAGGTGAACATTTTCCCATGCATCACGGGGTTATCGGTACGAAAAGAATTTTTAAGATGACGTCGTACCCTTTGCGCGTTGTCTCCGTCTTGTACCAACGCACGTCTCCAAAGTGTACCTACTTTCAGCGGTTTGAATTTTGTGTTGTCTGCCAAAATATGAAATCCAGAACTCACCAATTGCCAAACTTAAATAGCTATAATTATGATACGCGTGTCCTCCGCTCGCATCTATGGGTTTTTCTCGATGTTTAAATTTTCAAGCGAGTTACGAGTATGTAAAATATTACAATTTTAAAATGATCATAACTTGCTTTTAAATTAAAACATTGTAAAATATCAACGAGGAAAAAACAGGCAAAGCTCTTAACCTTTGTGTTCGATAGTAGGTCAATTCGCTCTAACATCAAAGTAAAAAAAATCATAATTGGAAGTAGTGCTGAACTCTACATATTATTTGCTATGTTGTCCATTTTGTAAGACGGAGCCTAGTAGACTACTCATGCGGGTGTCACGCAGAAAAATCGTGTGAATCTCGATTTAGGATATTATTTTCGCGAATATACATATTTTATATTATTAAAGGGTAGGTACCCTCATAACAGTAAAATCATGGCTCAAATTATAATATAAAACTTGATTACGTGTTGCGCCGCGCGTTACGATATACTCTCTTCCGTCGACTGACTGAAAAAATGCGTATCCGGCCACCCGACTTCCGTCTTTCACCCCTTCAATCCCTCTTCCAATCAAAGGTCCACCATCCACCCCTTTCGCCCTCTGTCTTAACGACTCGCCGCCGTCTATTTCTCACCCATATACCTCTGGTGCGATAACGCGTAGGTACGTCTAATCGTTATTTACGAGGCCGCGGTGGCACCGAAAATAAGACCATTTGTTTCAATTATCTTCGAACGCCTGTTTAGCATTTTTGCCCACTCGACTCTTGCGCGCGTATAGCTTTCGTCACCGTCCACCGCTTCGAAAAAATGAATATTTTATTTTATATTTTAATACCAGTTACGGCCCGTGTGGTGAAATATTATTACATCAGCATATTATTATTCTGAAATTTTGCAGCCGCCGCGCGTGTTCGAGTCGTTGTGAGATTTTATTGCTTTTTTTATATATATTTATTTCGATTTAAAATAAAAAGTATAAATTGTAAAAACTAAGTGCACCGGGTGAAATTGAATTTTTTGTTTTACATTCAGCCCACTCTTGTACTTGAATCTATTTTACGTTACAACAGCCGCGGACAGTGGTATTTCAACATTCGGAGATCAATATGTCAGTGCGGGAAAAGTAAACTATCGTAAAATAAAGAAATTACGATGAAACCATACGGGAAAACGGCGGAGATAAAATATCTAAGGACGTCAGTGTGTGTGCTAAATCCAGAGTCAAATAAATCATTTTAGACAAGTTCCACACGTTGTATCAATACAGGCTGATAAAATATGATTGTACAGAACGGCAATGAAATAACTTTGATACATAAGGTTGCTAATAAATTTAAATATATTTTTTTTTATCGTCTGTAGAATATATAAAAGAATATTAAAAAATCAATAACCACAGGACATGGCAAATTATAAATTAAAAGGCGTTATTGTTGTCCTTTGCAGTTGTCCAAAAAATTTATTACGACATTGAGTGGTTTGTTTTGGATTGAAGTTTAAATAGCACAATGGCGTCAGATTCATGAGTTGACTTCTGAGAGTTGTAGGGTTGCACAAGAGGACAATACTGTACCACGAACAGTAACCCATTAGAGGTGTAATTTTTTCAGCATATGCACATAACATCCTTGACACGGACAGAATTTCAACTACAGTATACATATTATATACAACCACACTCATTGTAATGGTTGTACGTTTATGCCCACCAACCAATACCACATAAACACGGTTAAAACTTAAAATTCAACAATATTGGGCATTTGGACGTATTCAATTACATTTGAATATATTACTGGTATACCTATTACTCTGTAGTCGCATGTGTCGTAGACGATAGTGTCTGAAAACGAATCCATCGGATTTCCTCTAATTTAATAGGGTATTATATATTATTATTGTCCATCGATTATTCCGGAATACAGGGGCTTTCATATTAATGTTATTATTATTATTATTATTGGTGCAATTGACTGCAGGTGATGAATGTTACGTTTCGCGGCTATATACAGATGTTAGAGTCGACCGGAAGACTACGAAAAAAAACGAAACGAAGCGTCATCAACCGTTTTCAGTCGAACACTCCATACTGGGTGATTCATTTAAAGGTTTTTCCACTCGTTTTCTCTAAAATCTTTAACGTTTTTTTACCACCCATATTATTTTTATAAAATGATATTTTTAATAAAATATAATACATCGTTATTCAGCATAAGGCTTTTTACATTTTCAACATCAATATTTTGAATTTTTTATTATATTCCAGAGTAGAATATATTTCTGAGAACTTTGATATATGCATACAAATTGAATTTCGAGTGAATATAGTTCATTATTTGTAAGTACTTTAAATTTGTATAGTATTGGAATAGTAGGCAGCGACACAGTGAAGTTCTGTATCCTTATTGGCACTTCTCCACTTTTTACATCTTAACTTCAAATATAATATAGTATATTTGTATATGCTCGTTTGAAATTCAATTTGTATGAATCGAAATCCTCACAAAAATTTAAAAGATTATATTCTGTCATTAAACAATTAAAAACTTTTTCAAAAAATGTTGTGTATGAATTTGAATAAAACTTTTTCAATAATGATACAATTTGTCGATAAAATGACTGTACCACATCCTAAAAGTGATCACACTGTATGCACTATAAGAGTACAAAACATGATCGATAAACCGTCTTTATACATCGTCTTAAAGAGCAATTCAATTTCACACGATATTAACATACGTATGTTCGTTCCATTTCACTCACTAATAATGCGTTATGTATGTATGTGTTGTGTGGTTTTGTTAAGCTCTAGTGTTTTCAGTGTCGCTCAGAAGCCGCATTTAATAGCATACTCTATAGTATATATTATTATTATGAATTTAGTGTTTAATTGCTCTGGAAAAATAGACGAATATTATATTAGAACCGTTTCCTAATTTCAATAATAAAAGAAATTTCCTTTTTTTAATACCAGAATTGGACGATAATTTAATACGCTCTGGTATAACGTAAACGAAGCTGTGACCTGCATACCTATACCGATATTATATAGCGGTAGATTTTTTTTTCACTCGATTATAAAATTAATTGAAAATATCGACAGTGTAATAATTTATTTCTGTAAAAATATTAAATGATGGATCTAAGTCCATAATATTACGTCTGCTGCCTTCATGCTACGATGGATCTTTTCATTTTAACGCCACCGTGTAAATTAACGTTAATTTCTAAGTGCTTAAAATTATCGTACAATTAATCATACTAGAATTTACTATACATATATTTTAATAATTTTTATGCGAGTACCAATTTATGGCTTCACTCAATATAAAAATAAATAATTTTGTAATGAAATTATACGTCAAAATTATTGTTCAACTGATTTTGTACAAAGTTCAAAGTAGAAAAATAATTTGATCAATTCGATATTCATAAATTCCATAGTAAGTTTGATTTCCATATGATTACTAATTAAAGAAAATTTTTTATATCCATTTACTACGTCAAAAAGTAGTTCAATGATTAAAATTTTTTTATTAGACTTACATAAAATGTTGCTATGGCTATAACCTATGTAATAAGCTTGAAAATGATCAGCGAATTTATTTTTTACAATAAAACTCATTTTAACGTCATTTCGTTACAGAATTGGAAAAAAATGCCTGCGTGTCTTTCATACAAAAATATAATATATTATTATTTTATATGGTTTTTTGTTTTGTTAATTTTTTTATGTACACCTATATAAAACGATGATATATTAGGTACATTCATTTTGTTCATTTTTTTAAACGGTAAAATACTCGTAAAATGAAACAAGCACGGTGTATTAACCGTTTTCCGGGGAACATTTATTATTATGCACATCTATTAGCTGCTTAAGTGCGATAACAACCTTTATGACTATTTCATGAAAAACATGGAAAACGGTGAAGGTATTTTAATGAATTATTTCAAACATGTTAATGTTTCCCTGATTATAATATCCACTGAATGTAAACTTCAAAACGAAAACATTCGTTTTATATTTTAATTTGTAAATACTTTTCAGAAGAATAAATGAATGTCTTTGATCAGTTTACGGCTCATATTTGTGTTCATTTCATCCCGATGACCCAATCAATTTTAGTGCAATGACAAACGTGTATTTCAAGAATTATGATATTTCTAGAAGAGATTGCTTTTATTTTTTATGGATTTATTTTATAATATTATGCTATACATTCTATATACACAATAATTGTATCGTAATAGTCGTTTATGACAAATTGAATTATGTAAATGATTATAAACATTGACAATTTTTGTAAATATTATACCTAATGTTGAAATTGGATAGAACAAAGGGATATAAAATGTACGATTTATGATAATTTCATTTTAAAAAGCTCAGTCATACGCCGGAGTCGTTTGGAAATAAAACAAATTGCAGGTGATTCCTGAAAATCAATAACATTTTAATGAATAAGTCGTACCTAATAAAGGGCTTAGTGATTTTCTCCTATGTTATTGTTCAAACACATTCCATAATATTATTAAATCCAACAACATATTTTCATTAGAAGCCCTCTCATAAATTACGTAATTTCAAACGAAAACGTAATATTATATATTAAATATTACATTATAATGAATAATAATTACATAGTATGACATTATACTTAATAAAAAGAAAAATACAACTCATTTTATATGATTTAATCTGACTTGATATAAAATACATAAAATATAACACACCATTATATTCTTTATTACATCAAAATATTTTCTTTAGGTTTATTCTCTGTAAGACAAAATAATACAAAGACAATTTTACTTCAAATAATAAGGAGAGGTAACAAATTATATGTTTTAAAAAAATGTATATTGGATTTGGTGTATTTACAATATTTTTCTGTTCAAGCTTTATAAAACCGATTTAGATTTTAAATTTGACACTGATGCAGTTGTATCCAAAAGGAAAGTATGTTTTTAATTTCTTAAAAGTTTTAGAAAAGCGAACGAAATTAAATTCCAAAACTACAAATCCCGGTTTGGTCAAATTATATTCAAGTGATTTTGTCGTACCTAATACTGAAAATAATAAATCTTAAGTCTTTGATCGATCTTTTTTTTTTTAACATTTTAGGATAGAAATATTTTTAAAAATATTTTTGAAATATGAAAAACCAATTTTCATTATATATAACGTTAGAAATATGTTACATTTATTATTTTTTTTTTTTATTATAAAAATATAATAATTATTATTGTTACATTTTATAAATATCTTCTTAATATAATAAAATATATTATCAAACTCTTCAAATACGTGTTTTAATAAATTACAAATCTAAAATGATAAACGTAGGCACTAATAACCCATATTAAACAGTTGTTTTGTTATGAGGCTGAGGAAGAAAATTATGCACAATTCGTAATAAGTAATGTTAGAGCAAGTAATATACTATATAAAATATCTTAATCAAGTAAAATCATCAGATACTGTATTTATATAATTTCAATATATTTCAGTATTGTTGATTTTGATTTTAATTTATTATGATTGATCTAGATTTTTTATTTATCTGAAATTTCATTGACCTAAAAATTGTCTATAAAATCATAATTTTATTAAATTATTTTATAATATTAACATATTATACTGAAGTCCAAGAAGTGAAATTGTCCTATAATGTGGAACTATGGTAAAACAAAATTAGTCTAAGAATTATTGAATTAACTCAATGTTCATATGATCCTGGTATATTTACAAAATGTAATAAACATTTTTATAAATATGAAAAACTTCAAGAGATGAATATTTTTTTCAAATTTTAAATAAAAAAGATACAATTTTTTTACAAACGTATTTATAGTGATATATTTCTACTTAACTTTTAACTGCTGAGATTTAATTTTATTGAAACATAGTTATTTTCCTCGAATTACATGCTTGTTTAAGATGTACAAATATATTAATTTGCGCACCGAGAAACATTCCAGGCTTGAATTTAAATAGAGATTAAGCACAAAGTTTCTTTGAGTCAGCGACATATAATTAGTATTATACGTATTTAATTAACTGAAGAAAAACAATACAAATTTTGTATATTGTATGACAAATTATGTTACAATTCTATACTAAAATATATAATTGTCCTATAATTATTAAATTTCATACTACTTGTATGTATCACTGTACGTTTGTGCCATAGTGTAATTGTATTATAATACTTTAAAAAAACTGCGATAAAGAACATTTAGCAATTATTAGGGTACATTCTCAAAGTATAGAATGAACGAATTGTGAGCAAATTCCTATTTTTACATTTTAGAATAACAACAGAATAACTAAACTATCGATAATATTTCTTTTAATTATATAATTTTATCTGAATTTGAAAATAACTATAAACTGTGCATAATTATATAAGAAAAACATATATGAAAATTTGCATTACATTTTTAAGGCTTAGGTATAAAAATTGAAAATGAATATTTTTGCAAAATTTCAAGATTTTTATGAATGTAAATTCTAAGCTATAATTGTAAAAAATCTAAAATATCTAAACAATTTAATTATATCTAGAAAAGTCTCAATGACTATTTTTCACTGAATTAAAACAATGATTTTTTTTCTTTCTCTGGCGTTAATTAACTAGTTTTAACCCCGTTTTTATGTAAGTTTTCATCAATTATTAAGAAAAATGCTAGACATTTACTAGCCCCAAAATGTCTTCTAGAAATCACACTCAACGTTGATAGTTGAGGTAATTTATCTACTCCAAAAAGTGTCAACTGATAAAGAAAAAAAATACAGCTGTAAAACCAATACATTCCTGGCCCACTCAGAACCTTTATAATTTATTTTATTCTTAAAACATTCTATTTAATAAATGCATTACTCTAAAACTCAGCTATATATTTTCTAGAAAGTGTCCATATGCCAATAAAATATTATTAATTAATTATAAACTAATAATTACGTTATACAAAACCGTTCAAAAATATTATCAATAAAAATACATATTATAATGATCATATATTATTATTATATGTATAGGGGTTCGGGTGTACACATTTTTGATAAAATCCACTCAGTTCGAATATAAATGTCGCTTCTTTCTACGGCTTAATAAGGGATCAGTGCCAAACCGACTATAATCTCAATACTGAATTTTTGTGATTAAATCGATAACGAAACGTCAATATAAAAAATACAGAATAGTACAGTATAAAATGGGTGTTGATCCTTCCTTTTGCTTCACCCATTTCTGAACATTATATTATTGTTGTATTATTTTTTAATTTGAAACAAAAAATAAAACCAGTAGGATTAAAAAATATCAATTTTAATTTTGTATACGCATGCAAAATAATTGCAAACCAGTATTTAATTTTAAGGATAACATACATTTCACCTGTATACTATTTTAAACAGAACAAGTCTTGTAATAATTTTGTTCGCAGTTCGTGAAGCAAGTTCATTAATTATTCAATAGTAATCTAATTTGGTGTATTAAATTAATATTTAACGCTTAAATGATTATTCTTTGGGCGATAAAGTCTTTACAAGACATATTATTATGACACTGATTTGTAAAACAATTATTATAGAGCCCTTCATTTGCTATTCATTTTTTAAAAATGTCACGTTTGGAATTGTGTTGGCACGATGTTACGTCGAAACCGATGCATAGATAAGACGTTGATATATAGAATACTATTAACTGAGAAGTGTTCGAACGTTCTTATCAGCACAGCGTAACACATTTTTATCAAAGAGGTCGTTTAAAACAGTTCCACAAGCATACAGAGTAAGATAAATTACAACAAATATCTCATGTGTTTCTCATGTTTTGCTTACGGTGGATATTACTTGAGGTACAAGTGCATACTAACGAAGATAAATATTGTTGGTTTTAGGTAAATTGATATGGCTCCGGTGTCACATGACGTTAACTATTCTTCATTATATAATTTAAATTTCACATCAAAATTGCAATATTATCATTATTCAGTAAAGTGACAACATAGTAAGACCTTACGTTTTTTCAAAAACTTTATTGTTGCATTGTTTTTTATTTTTATTTACATCAAACATTTGCATGTTTCCTGTATTAAATTATCCTTAAGGATAATTTAAATACTAAGCAAAGTATTAAAACGCAATATTTTTTTTTTTTTTATAATTTTTCATTTAAAAATGTACGACTCTAGTCATACTAAATTGTTGTTCAGGCATTTATAAATATTAAAATATTTTCATAATGAAAAATGTATACAGATAGACATAATTGATATATTACTATTTTTAATTTAAACTTAATGTATTGATTTTCATTTTACCATGAATACACCTACTGTGAATACTTAATTATAGATGTAAAGCAATTTACGGAGGATAGCAAGATTGTAATTGCAATCGTATTTCCAATTAAACGGTAAAGTTTTGAGTATTACAAACGATAGATAGGCATTTGAATACTCTCAGAAATAATATATTAATTCATTTATTTTGTATTTGATTTAAAATGAAACTATAAATGTTTGTAAGTATTAGATTCAGTTCTTAAATTATTGTTCTAATTAATTCAAGTAAATGAAAAATACATAGGTGTTCAAAAGTTCTAATATGTGAATAGATATGTTTTAAAGTTCCTTTAGAAAATTTTGCCAGCAGAAAAAACAACGTAATGATTTACAAATAGTGTATTTGAATTCGATAAAGTTTGTATAGCTTTCCTATACATGTTAAGATACTTAATAAATATGAACTTTTTTAAGACCCTAGAATAGTTGTTGAATCAATGCGAATACGTGATGAGCATAAAATCATATAATTTTAAGACGTAACAAAATTGCTTTGTTCGGCTATTTAATATAAACTTCAGTATTACTAACGGTGTTTCTAAATTTTCATCAATACAAATAAACCTACTCGTTTGTAAGCTATGGGTATTATAACGTTTGGTTGCTGAATATATTAACAATGTATCAAAACATGTCATTTACATAGAATGTATTATTAGAAAACACCGTTTTTCGGTTCACCCGTATTGAGATCTAAAATAAAATATTTTAGTAGGTATGTACGTTTGATTCTTAGTTCACTTGCAGAGTTCAATAATTGTAGGTTTTTATTGTTTTTGCGTGAATATATTAAATAAAAAAGATCTATTCGCCCGGTTTCAGTAAATATATATTCTGTAACTACGGGTTGGTTCGACTACAACAAATTATATTATCTATGTGCATTATATTTTTGCGGCCGTTTTTGGTGTTTTTACCGCCTGTCGGGTACAATAAGTTAAATTTTCTGTTGATAATCGCCAAGTTACGATACGTCTCATTAGACACTGTTCGATAAGCTCGCCTGGGTCAGTATTTGAATGGGAAATGTAAAACTGTTATCTCATCGGCTCTGATTTAAAACGATTTATCATTAAACGGCCTGTTACGGGCAGCAGCTACTTGCACAAATGTTAATTAATAATGACAGATTGTTATATTCCTGTTTTATACACAATTTTTTCTGGGTTCTCCTTTGTTCTCAATCTTCTGATAGTTAATCATTTATGTTTGCGAATTGTCAAAAGCACTGAAATTAGTAGGTATACATCTGATTAAAACATTTTGGTTTTTATTTTAAATTTGTCAAATAGGTCAGATTCACACGACGTGCACAAATTATTTAAAGTAAAAATACTAACTCGATTTGACCTACTTTTTATAGATTATTTCAATACAATTTTTATATATTCGTAACGTAAAGAAAGTTTCCTTTAAAATAATATAATATGTGCTGCGCAGTGTTTAATTCTGATTAAATTTATATTGAATGTTTCAGAACTTAAAGTTAGACAAATCAGCAACAAATAGAGAACTATATAGTTTTTACTTTTTACTAAACCATTCTATGAAAAATGGTTGTCTTATAGTACAGCACATTTTAAAATCTAAAAACTTGTATAGTAATATAGCCTCAAGTAGGTTGTCAATAAATTAATTAAAATTAACTGAATTTTTTAACGAAAATGCACAATACATAATATCTTACCTCAAAATATGGTTAGGATAATTTAATTTAGTAAAATTCAATGCTATGTAGGTCTTAAGTAAAAGATAATATTTGTACATCAATATATTATGATGGTTAATTAGTTTATGAAAATTGTATTTGTTTTGGAATCGTACGTTTTTTGATAGTAGTTTAAATATTTTAGAGTGTGTAAACCAAACCGACAAATAATTTCATTCAATTTTGTAATTTCGATTAATTAGTTTTAATATTTCATTATTTATGCAAATTTTTAGCTTATAATATTATGAACTTCAGATATTATTTCCGCTATTGTTCATGGTAGATGATTTTTAATACCATTCGTATAATTTACAGTACTTTATAAAAGTCATGCATTTAGGAATGAAATAGTACATATGGTACACACAAATCTAAATAATACACTGTTATTATAATCAAAAGCCCCACTAAACTGGTAAGATTATAATAATTTAATAATTAGCAAAGAAACATCAGAGATGATACAATTGTAAAAGTATAACGAGACTTAAAAATTGTCATTTGCCTCAGGTTAGGGTGAAAAAAACTAAAGCTAAAGAGATACTGCTTCTAAGAGTTTTATTCGTTACCGTGGCAAACCGCTCTTGGGCATAAATTCGTAAACACGTTGTATATAAAGTAGTCGGTTTTTTTTTCGATTTGAGAACTCGAATAATGTGAAACTATAAGCTACTGCACAATACGCCCTAAGGTTAACTTTGAGTATCGAAGATTTTGCACGTGTCGTCTTCCGTTCACATTTTGAGGGTATTTTTCACGTGTACTTTTCAGTTCGTGTTTGGGACACGTTTTACAGCAGTTTCCCCAATTGCGGTGGTCAAGTTTGGTCCACGTGACCTGCAAGTATGATCCAAAAAATTATTTGTTTTGAAAAAATTGTTTCAATTGAAAATGAAAGAATAAAAACTGACCAACTATTAATTAAAGTTAGTAAGAAGGTGTAAACTGTTTGGTCAAATCTATCTGGTACAAATATTATTAAAATATAGTAAGGATTAAGTTAAAATTGTTTTATAATTAACAAGGAAATGTGTGGCCACCCTTAATTGTTTACGCAGGCAATCTCATAAGTTTTCGAAAATGTATTTGGTAGAATTAAATCTTATTAAATTAGGTTCAATCATAAACTTGTTGTTTTTCGGACAAGTATTTGTGATCTGTAGTCATGCAAATATTTGAATTCATGTGCGTTAGGAACTTGTGGCTCCTGAATAATTTAAATGCATATTATAATATTGTTCCTTACATTATATTTGAACGACAGTGTTACGCTTAGAATGTAATAATAATTGATTTATATGGTTACACGGCGCAATATATAGGCAATTTCAGTACATACACGTCGTGTCTCCATAAATTGTAATTTAAATATCATTCAATCTCATTTTTTATAATATTATTAAAACGAAAGATTTTAATCATCTCTCAAAACAAAATTTTCATTAACTTAAATATGACGGATTTTTTAGACATTTTTTACAATAACTAATCCATGACTACTTTTTCAAAATCACAATAAATTCATTTTGATGAAGTGTAATTAAACGTCTAGTCGATTAAATTCATTTGTCATATTATTATAATTCTTATATGAGATATAAATTTATATTTTTAATTGAACCAAATTTTATGTAACTCAATTATTATTAAATTACGTCATACTTCGTCGTAGAATTAACTAAAAGATTCTAATTTAGGAGGTAATTTAAATTAACATAGGTACATCTTTATCACAAGCTAACGGTAATAAAACTCAAACATATTAAGAAAAAGATTTTCTCTTCTCAGTAATAATTTTGTTTTTTTATTTAGGTACTTATCAAACTTACCTATGGAGTTTTGTCTCACATTTATTGTACAACCAGTTATATTCTTTCAACGTATTTAAATATTATAAAAATGTTCCCTATACTTTACTTATACTCTCTCATTCATAGAATCTTACAATTTTAATTAAAATTGTCTACGTACATTTTTTGTTTGGTGTTTTGTTCATCATCTAAGTTCGTGTTTTTATTTATTTGTTATTTTTAAATATTTTCAAAGGCCATCGATTATTAATATATATATATTATTTTAACTCGATCGATTTTTTACAAGCCTGATTATTTGATTATTGTATTCATTTTAAAATGTATTATCGAGTGCATATTCAATAACTAATTAAATTGAATATAAATTCAACACAGATTGATCTGACAAATTACAAATTATATCTTCCGATGGTAATTTGTTACTGTATACCCTTATTAAACTTGTGTTTATAAAAAAGTTTTAAGATATATTTTTACATCGATAACTAACTAGTTTAAACGATCGTCAATAATTGATTAAATAGATGAGTTTCCAGCCTGATAACTGCGTTTTTTTTATAAAAAGTCGTGACTGAGGTCCAATTGGATATAGGATATACTTTTTTTTATTGCCATTTTTAAAGTTCATCCATTATGCTGATTGATTGATCTCGATAAAAACTTGAAGTAACTTTACTATTGAGTACCAGTTGTTTGAAAAGTAAATGAAAACGCAAAATCTGAACAGTCTTAGTCATCAATGACTTTTCTGTTTGTATATTTATATCTACAGAATAAAGAAGTTTCACATATTTTCCATTATTTTTCATCATTATTGGCCTAGAGTCCTACTTAAAAAAAAATAATAAAAAAAAAAATACAAAATATTATCAACAATAAACCAGGTGGGGTGACACTGCTGAGTGCCTGCCCATATGTATTAATCTCATGTCACCTATCATTTACTATCGTACTTTCTTATTATACTAACCAAATACATGGATAGTTAATAAAAAAAAAATATAAGTTAATTAATACGCTTCTATAATATCTCATCATCGTTTTTTTTCATTGTTATATTTTCCCGGAATAATTATTAATCTTGTTATTGATTACAAAAATATATTCAGAAAATGTTCACTAGTAATTTAAATTTTATAATGAGTTTTTGTAAACATTTAATAACAATAAATTGCTTTTACTAAAAGTATAGTGGCTAGATAACGAAATATTTACACAATAGCTTTTAATTCAAACAACTAAATAACTATTTAAAATGTATAAATCCAAACTAATTATTAATACCATTTTACAAAACTATTTTTTTTAGTGATTTAAAACTAGTTACTAAAGCTATTATTAAATTTGTAAAGTACATTGATTATACTATGACGAGAACTTGTTTTTGGAAGTTAAATTGTAATGATAATAATTTCATATTAGATATAGATAATTGTAATATATATTCAAGTACATATCTTGAAAGAATTGTTTTTTATTATTATTAAATATATTTAAGGTAATTTATGAACAAATGAATAAATATGAAATAAATAATTAAACACTCAAATGGAAAATAACTAACTTATAGCACTAGAATTTGATTTTTTAATGGTACTAAATGGGTTTTCGTAATTAAAGAGGCATTATTATTATTTAATTTTTCATTTAAGTAATCTAATACGCTATTTAAAAAAAAATGTATTATCCACACAAATAATATGTTATGTATCATATTTCTGCAGTATAAAGGGCACTTTTTAGAATTTTTTTTTTATTTTCAGTAAAGTTTATGATTGCAGATTGATTCATTTAAAATTTATGAATTTAAATAAGTAGATAATATGAAAAAAAAAGAACAGAACAATCTCATACTGTTACTAATTTACATAGCTATAAAATGTATTGCACCTTTAGGATTATATATTTTTGGTTATATCCAAACTTATCATTTTCAGTTTTTGTTTAAAATATCTTCATGATCTATAAAATTATATTATATGTGATGATACTGTTGTCGCAATTTAAGATGAAGATAAAACAATCAAATCCTCTCAAAAAGACCCAATAACTGTCACCGATAAGTGATAACCACATTTAAATAACATGGCTGATTGGTGCATGAAATAGCACTCAAAAGTTAACCATAACATACATATCTATATACAAGAAAATGGAAAATTGTCAATCCACTATTAATTGAATATATTGTAATAAAAAATATATTACCTGCTCCCTAAGAATTGTATTAAACAACAGAAAAATGTATCAAAATATATCATCCAAATTGTCTACTCAGTGTGCAAATCAATCACACTAAGTCCTCCTTGAACCAATATGTATATTTGTCATTCAAACACGAAGTTCCATTAAAAAATTACATGTTGATCTCTATATTATGAAAATGTTAGAAAACACAGCTGTTCGTCTATATCGTCCCTAGCAATAATCCTCACTCATGTAACACACAAATCCACTTGTAGGTATTTGTCGACTGTAAGAACTATGCCAAAGAATTTTCCCCTTCATCTCAAAAAAAAAATGTTGCTTAACTAATTTTAAACTACAAGAATTTAAGGACAAAAGTGTCACCAATGAGTAAATTCTTTCTCCGAAACTAAAAATTAACAAGAAGCAAAGGAAAATATATAAATGTATAAATCGCATATTACAATAAAACAAACTAAAATATTGCTGCGAGACATCCAGACGCCAAACGTCTGGTTATGTCCATCCTGGTTCAAATCTGATAAAACGCATTAAGTAAAGTAGTTGGGCAGTTGTGAACTCTAGTATCTATCTTGACTTCCTAGATTATTATGTTTGTTATTCATGGTTGATTTTAACTTAGATCTCTTGCATTATCATACATTAGTATCATAATAATATGATGTTGTGATCGTAGACCCTTAATGACGTTGTCATGTTTTTCCGTCCATCTAATAAACGCACTGCACGTACCGTGATTGTGTCTTTGTCATCATATTGTATCACGATGATGAATCTCAATTTTTCTCTTTCTAACATGTTGACGAGATTTTCTTGTTTTCACACACATCGAGAATATCGAACAATACTGTTTTATAAAAACGTATACAATCTTATTTTTTAAATTTATCTTCAACAGTAAATCGTAGTACTCATTTCCGGTTTAAGTCGTTTGCGCTATCATTCAACCGAAATTAAATCGAAATGGACAACCATCCATTTCTTTAATACAAACAATAATAACAGTCAGCCACCACGTCTGCGAACGATCTCTTTTTCTACTACCAAGAGGTCATAAAAATAAAATATGTTTTATTTTTACCCAACGTACCTATTACCTACCTACACAGTATATAATATATATGTGCGAACACTGTAGTGTGAACGCGTATGCTTTAAGATTTAAACCATAAAATCAGTGGCATACCCAGGGGTAGGGTTCTAGAGTTGTAACCTCCTCTGAAATGTATTCCTTCTACAAAATAAAATCTAATTTAGGTATCATCATAATTATTACACAGAGTAGATTATTTAAATTATTAATAAATTAAAATAATTTATTTATATTATTTAGTAAATTTTTAATAGATATCTATAAAATAAATTTTAAAATGGCAATGACATGGGGAATCATAGTTTCAGTTTATTTTTGGATGATTAAGAACTTTGTAAACGTCCGTTATAATCGTCTTATCGTGTATCATTGATTATAACAACGGTCATTACTTTAAGGCTGAATAGAATATGACTATTGACCAGCTTAAACACTCTTGACGCACACTAAATATTTGAGGCTAACTCTATAATTTTTTCTAGCCAAATATATAAAAACTGTTTACATTTAAATAATAATATAAATGAGGATGTAGTGAACTTAATTCACCCACGGGTATGTGATTAATCTCATGTAATACCCTTACCAAACTAAAAACCTGCTGCGTATAGTATGAAATTACTGAGTCTTTATATTATACTGTTCAGTGATTTTAAATCTTCAATAAAAATAATTTTAAGAGCTAATCGAAAGTCGATCACAATTCGATGGTGTATAATATTATAAAAGTAACCAAACAATACTGGCTTGAAATGTATAAGTGGCTACCGCTAAATCTCACAAACGTTTAAAAACATTATAATAATATACTGTTACAACTCTGCTGGCCGTATTTTTAGGTTAGGTATAATTATTCTATACACGAGTATTGCGAACACCTCAGGTGAAGTACCACTTTAGGTATAGATTTTGCGGTATTAATACGCGTCGATCAATCGCGTTCCGCTTTCAGATGGATAGGGAGAGAGGGCATCCACCACGATTGGAATTTATCGACAAACGAACGGCCATTAAAACGGACCGACGAGTTTGCGTTTGCGATTTGGGCCGCGACCGATTGCACTCAACGTCACGTACCTAGCTACGACGACGTGGCGATCGTCGTGTGACAGGTTAACGCGATTATCGTGTATACTTAAGGAGCAGCTCAAATGCCGGGATCGACGAGCTGAAAAAGACGAGGATTAGAAATGACACGCGAAACGGGAAAACGAAAACTGTACGATAATAATATTATATATTTTGATCGTACCTGCAGCTGTACTACATAATATAGGATCTCTTCCATTTCGGTTGCTGGCTACAACGACCGGAAAATTTCGGTCACCGTCAGCGGCTGTAGTATAATATACATATATGAAGTAAATTATTATGTATAGTGTACAGGTACGTACTGACCGGAGGGGGAGGGATGATGGGGTGGACGAGGCGAACCGTTGAAAATGATATATTTGACAGGACCACAACCCCCTTCTCCCCAACCGTGGGTGGATGGGAACGACCTTGTGACAGCGACGAATGATGGGATGGAGGTGGATTACCTGTGTCGCGTGCGTGTACGTGCGTGCGAGTGTTTGGGTGTTGTGCGTGTGTTTGTGAGAGATAGAGAGTGTTAGTGTGGGCTTATGAGTGTATGTGTGTGGGTACGCGCGCATGTGTAGGTGAGTGTGACATACCTGAACGTGCGAATTCCATCGGTGCCTCCAGACTTTTGAGCAAACGGACTTTAATCGCTTTTGTTTGATCAACACGAAACTTATACGACTTAACCGCCCGCCGACCGGCCGCCAACCACAATGACTTTTGACCACGAAATATTCGATACAAAAAATGCGTTTATAGCCTGTGTGTGTGTGTGTGTGTGTGTGTGTGTGTGTGTGTGTGTGTGTGTGTGTGTGTGTGTGTGTGTGTGTGTGTGTGTGTGTTTTGGGACGAATATATAATTCAGTGTGTTTATCGAGGTGAGAACGGCTAGCAGTTAAACCGGAAAAAATACTGTAGTTGAAAATCGCTCATCACTTGTACACGGTAGTTGGGAAAAATGCAATGAAAACAACATAACATAATAAATAAATACGTACAATACAACGATCATACATATAAGACAATTTAAAATTGTATTTCTTGTTGCTATTAGCTAAGTAAATAATTTTTTATGCCATTTGTGTTAGGCTTCAATGTTGATAGTAATTATGTTTGCTTATGAATATAACTATGCACAAGTCCCAAAAGAACAAATGATAAAACATTATTTTCATAATGATATAATATGTCATAAGTTGTTAATTGTTACTGTTAACATACTGCACCATTTTGGGTCATGCCAGTAATATACATTATAAATGATACTTCTTACGAACTATCTGGTGGCTTATACGTATGTAAAAAAATTAACTTATCAGAAGTTAATATATTCATATTTTTTTTTATTTAACTCATGACTTAACTGAGTTAAAACAAATTCATCTGACTGTAATAAACTTTAGATCTATTTTATTTCTTTCCTATTAAATAAACTGAACTGAGTAAAAAAATATAATCACCTAAATTACATAGTCTTCAACTATTCATTTTAAACACAGTACTTTTCTCAAAAATAAACTATGTAATTTAACTGGAATCAATTGAGATCGCCCTGAAATTTTGTTAATAACCCCAATGCATATTATATTGAAAATATGATAACAATGAAAATTAATCACTTGACATTTGAGAGGTATAGATTAAAATATACATACAATTTCGAAATGTACAAATTAGGACTATAATATATTAACTGCAAATATTACATTTCAAATTTCAAAAATATAACATAATTTTATTTGTCGATGTTAACTTTTAGTCATACGGACTATAATATAATATTATGGTGTGACTCTCACAAATAAAAAGGAAATAATATTATATTATAATATGTTATATACAGGCTGCGTTGAGGTATACATATGGTACGATTTACTTTTTATTGAATACTCATTAATTAAAAAAATTACCCGTAATCAAATATTTCAAGTGAAATGCAAGTAAACTAAGATACTGAAAACGAATTGAGATTTTTTTATGTTAACATGAATGAATATTTCAGTCTTTGTAATACAAATTTCAAATATTTGATAAATTATTATCTAAAAAAGACAAAGATTTTGATACATAGAATGGGATAAAATATATAAGCTTAGGTACTTAAAATAAATAAATTTAAAAATCAATATTTCATAAGTTACCTACTTTCAATATATAACTGATAAGTTCTTAAGTTAGAATAGAATCTTAAATATTTACTTAAAGAAGAAAATATATTGACGTCACATTTTTTGAAAATGTTACTTTAAATTGTTGTTGTTAAAAAAAAGGAAACTTATTTTCATCCTTATTTTTACTTGTACGCATATTTTAATATTGACTATTATTGCTGGTCATTTTTGTTTCTAAAGTTAAGTTAAAAAGAATTTCAAATTTTAGTATATCTATATTTTTGTTCCATTTTATAATACTTAATATCTACCAATAATATGTACATGAATGGATCAATGCGATTCCAAGAAACTATCTTACACATTTCCCAGGCCAAACTGATTTGTTTTTTGCTGACGCATCAATAAATGTATGCAGCATTCATATATATTCTGGTTGCTTATTAAATCTATTTAAACAAACATCTAAGAATATTTGCATTTTTCTTTGTACTTACAGTTTATTGAAGATTAGAATCTTATATTTTTTTGTAAAATCACTCAACTTTATCCGTTTTAATAATTTAAAAAAATATCGCAATAATATGAGTTGAGTTATATAGAAGTTATCTAAATGTTATGTACTTTTTTCTATTTAAAAATAACACACACTGAAACTTCAGTTAATGAAAGAAGATGAAATACTACTAATTTCTTTGGTTTAATTGAAGACTTCAATAATTTGTATAGAATAATTGCGTGTACCTATCTAAAAAGTTCAAAAATCATGATGTTTAATGAAAGTATTGTCTATGTAATACACCACACTTCGGTTTTCGATGTTTATGAATACCTATTTTAACAGCTAGGTGTAGCTCTAAAATGGTAGGTTGGATACTCTTGCACTATAATATATCATAATATAGCTAATACGGTAGTGTAAGTTATGATTAAATAACTGTATTATTTTATTTCATTGTATATTCTACTTCGTTTAACCTATTCGAGGTGAAGTTGGGGTGCTAAAAAACTGAACTGTTTCATTTATTTAAATACGGAGTTTGAAATAAAGCTGCATCAAGTTCAATGTCTTGCTATTTTAGAGTTTCCGGCTGCAGCCAATACAATTTTCGTTATTTTGTTTTATCACTTTTAATGAAGTTCAGTGACTCCAGAAGTTTTATAATATATTTTATATTGCTTCTTGGTTTATTGAAATGTTGACACAGATTATTATGACACTTTAAAGAGGAAACTTTTGTAATTTTAAATATTTTTTTCAGACAATTACAAAACTATGGAAAATCAGTTGACTAGGCTTCTCTAAAAATCGATTTATTTTTAACATTATATAACCAGAATCTCACAGTTTCTTTCGAATTCGGGATAATAATAAACAATGTATTTTTGTTTGGTTTCAAAACTGTAATATTATAGCTGTTATGATTTTTGAGAACGAAAATGTATGCTTATATGTCAGTTTTAAATATTGAATTGACTATATCTTTGTTTACTAAACCTTTATTATTATTTTTATCAAGTGAAATTATTTAAAATGAGTCATCTAAGTCTCATAGATAGTCATTTGAAGTATAATCAGAATTAGTTTACTAAGCGTATTCCCAGATGTCAAAATGCAATGATTTATGAATTTAAAATCTGAGATTCAAGGCCTATGGATATTGGATATGTCAATTTACCACTGTATCATAACCGTTTTCATTGAATGTTTTTTAATGTATAATGTTCAGTTCAACTTTTGAAAGTTGTTAAGTATTATAATAACATTTATTATTTTACCCAAGTTTCTTGCATTTAAATAAATATTGATATACAATTACTAAATTATTATTTTTTTAATGTAGGTATAAACTTTTGATGTCGATAAGTATGCTTGAATATGATAATTTATATAAAACCAAAAAAGTTTATGAATTATGTATATCAAGCAATATTAAATAAATAAATAATGCAAATAGTTTGGTAGTTAAATAATAAGTACATTTTTTTTATTTCCCATTACTTGCAATTTAATCCATTCTAAATTTTGTTGGAATTTTATAAAAGGCTGTTATTTGATATTGTTTGGATGGTGTTATTGAGAGCCATGAATTCTCCGAATATAATATTATATAGAATACACCCCCTGTTAGAAGTCACTATCATTTTCGTTTAATATTATTCTTCACTTAATTAAATCAAAAATAATTATAAACAGCTTAATTTAAACTGCAAAAATGTAACAATATTGTCAAACGAGATAACATTTATGAGACTTAAGAAATACGTAAGACACAAATCAAAACAATGTATGTGGTCTTTGGTATTCCATGTTTAAAATGTTAGCAATTGTCCATAATTTAATTACCAAACATACAGTTATCTAAAGCAGAAAAATGAATGTGTTTTGGAGCGTACTGTAGTCAGTTTATTTACATACAATTGAAAAAATATATTGTGTTTTTAAAAATAATGAGGTATATTTAAATTTGAATTCCATACACGGGATAACGAGTCTCGACACACAGAATAATCTAAATTAACATTTTACGTTTGATATAAATTAAAAATGGACTTTTATTTGATTATAATATTACTGAGGGTGAAAAAAAAATGGATTTCCAGAAAATTGAATTGTATTAATTATTATTAAATGAATTCTGCTGCAGACGGTCACGGAGCGTGGCGTGTCGTGTTTCCACGTGTGCGTGGCGGTGGGTGGCATTCTCAATAGACTGCAAAGTCATGACTTAAATATTTTTTTTATAAAAAGATGAGAAACCCCGATAATATTAATACTGTCAAGCGGATCTGAATAATCGCTTGAAACACGTATGCTTTTGGAGCTGGTAGATTATATTTTATGACTATATATAGGTGTTCTCCTTGTGTATTTTATTTTGACGGATGATCCAACTTTTATTTTTCAAACATTATTTAACTTCCGTTTTTAATGCTATCAAAATATTAAATCACCTTCTCAATTTCAAGTATAGGTACACAATCAACCATTGAAGGCATGAACTTGTTATATAGATTCTGAGAGGAGCGATAAATTTGCAATTTAGTTTCAAAACGATACGTAGGTTATTATTATTGTTTTGTTATTCGAAAATAAATAGCGACAAAGACCATTGTTCTTACACATTTTTATAATTGAATTCTCTAAACATAGTACACATTTTCAATTTTAAACTATTATGGATTTCTCTTAGTTTTTTACAGACAATTTTCGACCACAACATTTTCGAACTATGTTTGATAAGATTTATAATACAATGTTCATCATAAATTGTTTTTATGGTCGAAATCACAAAAACAAATTGCTTTTTCAAAAAAATGAACCTAATTTTTAATTTTTATAGCTTAGACTTGAAAATGCAATATCTGTCCTACAACATTTCTCAACTCTTTTTTAAACAAAGTAATCTACACTTATAACAAGTATATAGATCTAAATTTTTTTATTGATGTTTGAAGTTCTAATTTCTACGAAATCAGATATTAAAAAAGTAAGTAGCTACTTCAGTATTGACCTAATTTTGGTAATTAATCGATAAACATACACAGTATTATAAATTGTAATATATTTTATGTTATGCGTTTTGCCTAAGTAAATTATAATGAAAATAATTGCATACAATTTTGATCTATGGTATAAATTTGTTTTTAAAATTAAATAGTTGTTTTATGAAAGTGAATGATAAATAATTTATGTTTGAAAGAAATTAATTGTATTTGTTGTTAAACAATTTAACATGTTTGTTAAAAACAGCGATGTTGATGATAATCCCTGATTTCAATAAATCGAATTTTAACTTTCACAAATGAATTCTGCTTTTTTACTAGGTAGTTAAAAAAAACTTATGTATTCCTATATTAATTTACTATGATATATCAAACGCCATTCCAAGCGAAATAAATTTTACGAGTATTGCACTATTAAATATAGGCTAAAATTCATATTTAATTATATTTTACCAGAAATACACCTTGTTACACAATAAACGTTTTTTCTTTGCTTTAGATCATTGTAAAATACATCCAACACCTATGTTTGGTTTATAATATAATAATATATTCCATTTACTTTATTGGGTAAAAAAGAGGTACATGGACAAGATGTATTCGATGAATGAATAAAGGTATTGAATTCTACAACTACTTACATGTAATAACAATGCAAACTGTTTAAGACATTTTCTCAATGGAGCCTGGATTAAATTTTCTTTTTCTTTCCATTCACGTTCTATTTTATTTTTCGTAATCGTAAATTATTACTGTTTATTGTTTAGTATATATTCATTTTTTTATTCACCAGTAAAAAAAATTTGCAGCTCATCCGTTTTTAACGTTACATCATAATGACAACTTAAATTATAGTTTGAGGTATATGTTTTATTCTTAACAATATGCACACTTAAGTGTATAAGAATTTAAACAAGTTTGAAAATTACCGGTAGTGAAATTAATCATGATAACGAATACCTATTAGAATGTTGTTTTTAAAAATAGTTGCATAAACAATTTCCGAGAAAACAATAAATGAAATTATCATGTCTGAAACTTTTGGTTTATATACAACTGTTAATTTCTATTATTGAAAAATATTTTTATCCACTCGTTGGTGGCGAAAAGTATTGCATTACTATTATAAATATTATTTTTGGTAAACAATAATACAACAGATATAAATAAATTGAATAAAGTATTGTTATTCAGGTAATTTCGTATAGAAGTTGCAATAACCATTCATTCAAAGATCTAATTTTAGTAAGACAGTCATGAAAAACCCGTTAAAGTGGGTGTGACAGCCAGCAAAATAAAATAACTATGATATTATATAGTAGGTATTGTCAAAGGAGAATTATTTGTTACCTATTGTCACCAATACATTTGAAATCCAATGAAATATTTTATTTCCTTTGCTGTTTTACTGACTTTTTTCAATACTATATTTCAACCTCTTCTTCTTCTTATTATTATTATTGTTATTAACAAATATATACACTTTTTTATTAGACGATATCGTACTGACTAACATTCTAGTCATATGACTAAACCCGTCATAATTAAGTCACTCTAATATTCCACTTTTATTTAAAATCTATATTCGCTGAAGTGTACATATATAATAAATAAATAACAATTTCTCGGAATGATAAAACAATAAGTTTATTCCTTAAAACCTAAAATATAATAATAGTAATGCAATTTCGATTTGTTATGAAACAAGGTTGTTTTACTTTTTAGAGTTGCATAGAATGAAACCTAATAGGAATAAAACACATATGTCCATTAAAACCTTAACAAAAAACTTAATTTTTATTTTAAGATTTTGGAAATTACAACTTTTATGAATAAACCTAACCTAATCCATGGGTTATTAGAGTTTTGACGTTAATGTATTTTATTAGTTTATTTCATTATTTTAGATCTTCTAAACATGAGTTTATATACCTCCAAATAACAATGTGGATATTTAGACCAGAAATTTGAAAGACCAACAAAATATATATCTCTAACATGTGCGGTAGGTACCCATTAACATTGGCTAACACGAATTATGAAATTATATTTGATGCCCACATTTCGATATTTTTAATACTGCTGATAGTTTGAGTTGATTTTTAGTTTAATTGATCAGAGTCTTTATAAAATAACTAATTTATCGGTTGATGTTAATATTAGTAGATACATGAAATTACTAATAAAATGTGCAAAAAGCGATATAAATCAATTACAGAATTGAAAGAAAATAGGAAAAAATTATAAGAATATGATAGAAGTGATATCAAAATACGTCGGATACATATCTATACTTAGATCTCTACATATAAGTATACGTATATTAGGAGTTAGGACACTGTGTTACCAAATTATTTTTAAATTGAATAACATGGAATTGTAGATTATTATTAAAAATACTTCTATAGTATCCTCTAATTTTTTTTCGAAGATTAAGCTTTCTTAACATTTGTTTATATTATGTTGTAAAAACATTTAAATATACAATATTTGTGTTTTTATTGAATAAATTAATATTAATTTTCACTAATAAATAATAATATCAAAATAATTAATATATAATATAACTAGGACTAAGTATTATTTTTTAATGTCATTCTAAGCCATGTTATTTATATTAAAATGGATAATATGATTAATCCGAAAATGTTCATATAAGTAGTTATTCATTAAGCGGTATATCAATATTATTTAAATAGTCATAGAAGATACTCTTAATAATTATAGATGTGTGTATTTAGGACTTCAAAAATGTGCACTGAATTACTATTGTTTTTACTTGAAAAGTTTTTATTAAAAATATAAAATGTAGATGTTCCATATTATTAAACTGTTAATAATATTTATTTAGCAGTGGATTTAATAACTAATAATAATTTATGTTCAATTAACAACGGAATACACACTGACAATCTTTTGTTTAAATTGTTTACAAACAATATTTCTATATGAATTACAAATAAATTGTATAATCATTAATCATGGTAATACAAATATTAATTTCATAATTATTTTTAACATTATTAAAACATCACTAACGTTGTTTTTATAAATCTGTATTCATAAAAATGTGATTTTTTGATCTTTATAGTTTGTTAAGTATGAGTATATTACATAAAAAAAACATGTGGAATATACATTTTAATTTTATATTCAGAATTAAAAATTACGTAGTCGTCTCTAAAAGAATATATTCAACAATATTACTATTATTACTACAACCATAAATAATTTTAAAGACACCAGACAACAAGAGAATACATCCCTGTTGACAATTTGCAATATTATATATATACATTTTTTTTAATTGCACTATAAAACGGTTGGTAACAAGGGATTTTTTTTAGTTTAATTTTTTTTCACTTTTTCTCTTCTCTTATTTTACAATGGAATAGGTTTTCATCACGAAAAAACCTTTGGTAAAGTGAGTTGAGTCCCTCCTTGAGTGTTTTTTTTCAAAATCACTAATACGTCATGGCCAAAGAAAAATAAGAAAAATAATAATGATTAACCTCAAACCTGTCTTTGTTTTATAAATACTTTAAGCCATTCACTTGTAAAGTATTACCGACAAAATAAAAGTTAATATCTCCGCATAACATTGGCGATTTATCTACAGACTAAAATCACTTGTTTTCAACAACATGCGTATAGTATTTGATTAGATGGTTTTACAGGAAACTATGCTTGGCCTTATAACATATAATACATACGATTCAACGAAGGTTTTTGTAAAAGTTCAATTCCATTAGCTGTTCACTGTTTTATATATTGTGGTAGGAAATTATATTGTTGTTACGATCCGTTAATTAAATTACAACGTGGGTAAACATAGTTTAACGCGTGAAAGATGTGCAAAGTTGACGAAGAACCTTGGCCGTATAGACTTTGTGTGCAAGGCGTAAATTACACCAACAAGTTGTAAGTTTTTCAATAGAATTTAGACACTCAAAATATTCAAAAGCAACTTTATACACTCATGAAAGTTTTGAACGATTTTCATTCAATACCAATATATCATCCTTTTGGTTTTAATATCGTTGACATGTTATTTCCGTCGCAGGGGTAGATATTTGTGTGTAATGTGCAATATACCATACAAACGTAATAATAAAAATAAAAAGTCAAAAATATAAACAAAACATATTTCCAATACTTCATTAATGCTCCATAGATTTCATATTAAGTATCAAGTACTAAATGGGAGTATTTTTTATTCTAAAAACGTCGTTCTTTTCTCCATTACAGGTATCACATTCACATATAAATCGGTTTGATTTATAATACTTAAAGTGATAAGAAATGTGATATTTTAAATAAAGCATCAAATACAGTCGAAAAGCCCACAATAAAATAATTTGTTTTACTCTCAAAATATATATAATTCATTATATTTTCATCGATTTCTCATTGTCGATGTTTGATCAATGTATATTTTTAACAACAAAACTATTCATTATATTTTACTATTTTAGGGACGCTACTTTTGTGTTTCAGAAATTACAATGGCCTATTAAAAAAATTAAAACAGAAAACAATTGAAAACGTACAATTTTAGATTTAGGGTGCAACTTAAACGTTAAATAAATCGTACCTGCGTACATCATACATTTTTCAACAGACAACAATTATTCCAAACGGAACTCATTATTTATTGATAAATAATCTTTTGAAGCTTACGAAATTGATCAAACTTTTAAATACATAACAAAGATTTTTTTATTTATTATAAGAAATATACAATCTGTACTCTGAGGCACAATAAGAATATGGGCTAATTTACAGTGACATGAATAAATTAGTTGTTAGAAAGCCACACAGTAGTGATACTTCCTATTGAATTATTTTTTTTAGTTGTTTAGGAGATCTCTGTACCACTTTCTTTTTAGTCGTCAGTGAGGATTACCACGTTTGATGCTAATTTAAGGATTAATGGATTTGTGTGGGCTATGAGACGATCATGAAAACGCTTATAGAAGTATTTTGCTTCTTCTTGAACGGTTTTTTGACGGAGATCTATGTGGAGGGTGTGATTTTATATGACGGGGGCGAGTTAATAATTTTTCTTAAAATAATATTTTGAAACGTTTTGATTTTTTTAAGATTTGAGATTTTGTCATTTCTCCATAGTTGTAGACCATAGGTCCATATAGGTTTGAGTAGGGATTTGTATGTTAGTAACTTAGTGTTTGAGTTTGTTTGTTTATTATTAATGAGGAGAGTTTCAAGCATACGTAGCCGGGAATTCAGCAGTAGCCGTTTAGTTTTAATATCGTGTGCCCAAGTGAGATGGCGATCGAGGTTAGGTTAGGTTCCAGCGTCCGAGATATTTAACCATAGAGGCTGAGGGAATTTGGATATCATAGAGAGTTACAGTCGGACATTGGGCTTGTTTGAGGGTGAAAGTTGTATGAATTGATTTGGTTTGGATGGTCATAACAAAGATTAAAGGAATAATAATTTAAGTTTGCAAATTACTTTTAGAGCATTTATAATTGGAGAACTCCTTTAATAACTTCTGATTAAAATTTAAATATTTAATACAAAAAACCTAAGAAAAAAAATCATGAATATTCCTTAACTGTATCATATCTATACCTAAATAAGCATAAATTGAATAATGCTATCCTTTCAATTTATTGAAATGAACGCACAGACGTTACAATGTTTATTTAATAATTGTTATCAATACTTATAAATTTCATTAACAAATGTAGAAAAATAATAAAAAATATTTGTAATTCTAAAATAACCATATGTCAGGTTATTTAAAGTTAATTATTATGAAAAGCATGAATAATTATGAACTTTTTGATCACTGCATTCAAATATGACTCTCTACCTATAGACTGTAAGGAATAAAATTGACTTTATTGAAAAATACCAATTTCGATTTGAGTTATCTATATTTTATCTTTAAATAAAATAAAATGGAATCGTATAATATGGTATATATGACTGAATTAGGTTAGTGATGGTGTTCGGTATTATTGTGTGAAACAACCACTTTAGTCACTGGGTTAAAATGTTATTTAATTTAAACACAGTTTTTTTAATAATAAAAAAGCGTATACGCGACAGCAGGATGTCAGTGGTGTTTGATGCTGTCGTGAATGCATTGTATTGTATCTTATGTACATTATTGTTGTAACGTCAATCTATTATTTCGTTATTATTAAATCTTTGGTAACTAAACTGTTTGCAGTCTTGTGTTCAATAATCAATTATTATTGAAGTAAATTATTTATGGATTTTATTTAAAGAAAAATCCCTCGTGATCAGACTATTAGATGCACAACGTTCTGGGTATTGCCAATAATGTTTGAATAGTAATTTCTAATCAGTATAATTTAATCAGGTTTCTGCTCTGAGCTTAAATTTACTGATCATGTTCACGTCTTTAATATGCTTTGATCACCCTATTTCTATTGTATATTACCTATCATGTCAAAGAACGGTGATTTTTTAATCATAATTTGTTTTCTGATACGTTAGTGCCATAATATTGTTTTCCTTTATATTGCATGTAATACAAAAAAAAAGGTTTTTCAATCTATCATTAATCATTACTCATTATACATATATTATATAGTGATAATTAAAATAAAAACGTTTTATAATTAGTGTTTTTTTATACATAAATAATAAGCAGTATACAAATATCCTTATTCGAAGAAAAGATGATATATTGCAGGTGCATACTATTATATTACCGCCTTTGTACATTTTAAAGTAGTCTTACAATTATTAAAAAATATTCTTTTTTCAAAAAAAAAATTTGATTCTCAATATCTAAAGCGTTGATATAAATTACAAATTATTTTTACTTTTAAATCAAATCATTTTAATGATTGCGATGTTCTGAAATATTATTCGATGTGTTATACATGTTTTATTTACAACGATAGTTGTATTAATCAAGACAAGAAAAACAGAACACATTAACACTGATTTAAATATTTTGTTCTTAGTTAAATATTAATTATTTTACATACAATACTGCAACTATGAATTATAATATTAATATTTCTTAGAGTTTCATATCAGTCTTCATTTTAAGTTCTAGAAACGTTAGTCAGTCACTTTATATGTACATATTAATTTAGTTGTTTACATTTATTTATGTGTATTTACATTAGGTCTTATTATAAGTTCACATGTAGAATGAAGTTGAACACTTTGTTTGTGTTTCCAATGCTGAGTTATAGTATTTTGCTGAATTGATCAGGTATACTTGGTTTAAATAGTAAGATTGTTTGTTACACCAATACATCATGAACATATTATATTTTATGCTGACTATAGGATTAACTTTCCATAATTCTAATAATGTATGTTTTTGTGATTTTGTTTTGTTTATTTATGTTGAACAGATTTAAAGGTGTTGTATAAGCATATAACAATTCAATAAGTGAAATGAAAGTGCTACCTGCATGTACATTTAAATTATCTGTATTCCATTTTTACATTAAGGATTTTTAAATGCATATTATTTAATAATAATAATAAAAATCTACAGATACTTAAACCAATATAATATAAACGAGATATTTCTGTAGTGTTATTTGGATTTAGAAAATAATTTTTCAGCGTAAGAAGTTTGGTAAGGTAATTTGGTTTGACAAATTTTGTACACGGTTTGTTCTTGTTTGTCAGATGATATGATTGTCGTTATTTTCGAGTGTTTTATACGATACTCATACAAATTAATACATCATTGTTAATTTAGCCAGACAAATGACAATCATCATAAATGATAAATAATCAATCAATAACAAAAGACAGTTATTTTTGTTTCAAAGTATTATTCGATATGAAAAGAGTCAACTACAGTTTCATATTATAGAGGTACGTTGAATTCAGTTTTGATAAAAAAAAATAGTTTTGGTACACATTGAAAATAAATTAAATATAACAATTCTACGTGAAAAGAATTTATAAATTTTACCAATTTGTCTGGTATTATTAGGTTATACAAGTAAAAAAAAATAGATGTTATTCCTGTTTTGAAAAAAAAAACTATATTTTAGTTTTACTATGTCCAACATCTACAATTCGCCATTAACTATGGATTAAAATAACTTATGGATTTAATTATTATATGAATATGTTTAGTAGAATAACTAAACAGTACCTACAACTAAAATGACATTGTGTTGATGAAAATAAAACCTTGCTTTAATATATATTATATATACGTTATTAAAAATTTATCAATTCTAATTATGAAAAATATAGATGGTAATTTTGATATTGTTTCAAATCATGATTTCAGTATATTATCTGTTAAGCGTACCTATGCAACACATTATAATCTGGTTTTTTTCCTAAAAATCATTTAACTTACCTACTATACGTTTCATTGTTAATTTATCGCCATATCAAACCACAATCTTTCAGTTTAATTGATATATTTTGGTTTTTATTTACTAAATTATTCCATTTTCCTCCGAGTTTTCATAATATTTATAGTGATTGCTCATTGACAATTTCCAAAATGTATGTGCATGCAGTCTGATTTTATTTTTAATAGTACTGAAGTATAAAATATTTACGTATTATACGTGTGGTTATACATTTTAAATGTATTATGAAGCTGTTTAAGTAGAAAATCAAGTATAAACAAGTATTAAAAAAAATAACTGAATGAATTTAATGAAACTAGACATTTGACATTTATTAATTTATAATAATAAATTCAAATTTAAAATCGACAATCCATTTTGGTTTGAGCTTTCCACTTGTTTAAGTTATTTTTCTTGTAATATCTTCTTTTTATAATTCAATTTGTTTTTTTGATATAAACTTAGACTTGCATTCAAATAAATAATCAAGGAAGTGAATAAATCAATCACTGTTGCGATTTTGATTTTTGATGGATGATGCGGTTTGTTAAACATTCACTTCTAATAAAATGAAATAAAATCGTCATCGATATATTTAATATAAAATGATTAATGACAATTTAAATACGGACGACATTACGGAATGTTATTTATTTTATTTGAGGGTACCTAACAAGTTGTTGTTAACAATTATTATTAAATTGTTAAATTATTTATCATAAAATGTCTTTATTTTTAATTCTAATAACTAAAATAAGTGTGTCCTTACTCGTTACTGCACAAGGTCCATAATATTATAAGAATGTTAAATCCGGTGAAAGAGGCAAGGTATTTGACGCAAAAATTCTAAAAAAAATGATCATTACTTCGTTGTCAATAGGAATAGGAAATAATAACTAATAAAATAGACAATTTGAAAAAAAAATAATATTAAAATTTAAAAGGAACCGCAATATTATTGATATTGTATGTTCACAAGTCTTGTACAATTCAAGGTAGGCATGACCTGTAAATATGCCTGTATCTAACTTCCTATAATACTATTGTCCAACGATAATCACATATTTTACTTTCATTTTCCTTGTCCCCAAACATGCTTACTTAGTAAAATTGGTTATTTACTAACGGAATCATTTTTCCAGAAAGAATTCTTGACAACTTATTGTAATATTAAAAAAAATTTCGAATGTAGAAACAATATTATAGAGAAATGGTAGTATTTTCCGCTTTTTATCCATAACATGTGAATATTCAAGCTAAGACCAATATATTATCATCAGGAATACGTCATATTACTTGAATTCCAATCCGAGTACGGAATATTATTATGTACGACTTGTCTACTTATTTCGTATAACTTATGTAATACAACGGTATTGGCGATTTATAATTGGTTATTAACTATTTTTTGTATGTGCCGATTTAACTCGAGAAGCAAAGAAGACGTTTTTACAAAAAAACTCTGATAAATGTAATACTTATTGAATATTATATTAAGAATTCATAATAAATGAGAAGGCAATTAATAAATTCAGAACTAGTGAGTTAATATTCTAGCCAAGCCATATAATATTACACTATATTGCACTATTTAGGTCTTAAACTATTATTTTTGTCGATAGTAACACACTTAAAATCTCTGAAATGACCAGGAAATACTAAGCAGACCTTTTTGTTATGCGTTTGGTCTACGGTTGGCTGTCACGAAAATTCCCATAGGGTTACGCTAACAGAATCTTCCGGGAATACTAAAAAATAAAACGTATATGTTATTTTTTTTCTCTAATAATAGGTAATCACTTTATATTTGTATGAATTTTTATTTTTTACAAAACAGCAAACGGTATCCAGTCCCAAATAATTAATAGTCAGTAAATCAAGTATACATTTGAATCGTTCCACAACATTTTAAACTATAGATATAGTATTATAAATTATTAGTCATGAACCACATATGACGTTTAAGCTGATAGACAATGTCACACAGACCATGGGTCTTAGGTCTTACAAACCTATTTGATTTGTATAATAAGATGTAGCAACAACGCTGTGTCACTTTATAACCACAAAAAAAACTTTTATTCTTTGGTACAAATGATATCTGCAGTGATAAGTAGCATTTCGATTTTAACACATATATCATTTACAGTTCGTTTCGAATTTTCTTCACGCTTCAACTTAATATTTTTTACTCACATCTTATAATAAGTTACTTTTTCCATTATTTTATAATTACTTTTGATACCATCAATGCATAATATGTTCATATATGTATAAGAACACCTAAAAAATGTAATAGGTATAATAATTGTACATAGGTATATAGTTCAAGCAATAATTGTATTTCCAAAAAACTACTGCTTAAATTACTTACAATTTAACAAAAGGACATTTTTGTGAAATATCACACAAAACAAGGATATTGATTATAAAAGTTCAGGCTACGGGTGCCCTTAGTATTTTATCTAAAAATAAACTAAAGTAGAATATACCCACTTAAAATGTGTGCGCATTAGATATTGTGCAAAGTGTACAATTTTATATCCATCATAATTTCATATAATACACACATCATAATTTATAGATTTAGGGTTTAGTATTACTTAATTTGAATTGCATGACTTAAGTTTTTTATATTACATAACATAAAATTTAATTTATTGTACGTTATAAGGTATTCAAATTATAATTAAAATGTTCACTAACGCACAATAATGTACATAATAGATTCGTACTAATGTTTGTTTTATTTTTATTATTAATTTTTGTTCGATTAAACGCAAATCATAATTTAATTTGTTTTTCAAATATTCACTTATAATCTAACTATGCGCCTGCATTACTGTATTCGTTAAAAACAATTAGAAAATTACCTGATTGAAATACGCCATTAACCATAATAATGAAAAATAAATATTAATAATAATTGTTTCTCGTACATTTTTCAATATCCCGGGCTATTCCTGAGCATTCCCTGGAATTCCCTCCAAGTTAAGTTCCTTGAAATTTCCCCACTCCAGTTTGGTCCACGGATCGCTGTTGATTTTTTTTTTTTGCATTTTTGTGAATTACAAACCAGAAAAGTTTTCCATCTGCGTAGCTATAGTGAATTATCATCGTACAGTATCCGAGAGGAGAAAATAATTTATTTTAAAACATTGAGTTCTAAGATTTTTCGCGATTTCCCGGGAAACAACAGAAGCGCCTACCCGCGAGAGTGCGCGGCGTGTGCGGAAAATTTGACTGTCCCTATCACACGCACATATACGTATATTATTATACGTGCCCACGGCGGGGACTTTATAACATACATCAAGACTTACAATATTATGTTGTGCGCATATATAGCGTCTCCCACCGCGGCGGATCTTATACATTTCAAACCGTGGAGGAGACCGCGGCGACCGTCGTAACTCGGGCCCGAGCTCGAAACGACGGTATATATATTTACGACGGACCCGGCGTAAGCAGTTTAAGGACCGCACCCTCGTACCGGCGATTTACCGGGATTTTACTACTGTCTGCTGTAAACGTCGTCCATTGTTCACCGCCGCCGAGGTTTTACCATAAACGTATACAGTATAGTAATATATACACGCTCGTCCACCACCGTCCTTATAATAATAATAATAATAATAATAACAATAACAATAATAATAGTATAGAACTTTTTTTTATATTATTTTTATTGTTCTATTCTGGTTTATTTATTTACGACGACCGGCCGTGAGATGAGAATAATGAAAATAGATTACTGCGTCTTTCTTCTCCCCGGTCCAGAAGACTCTATTTCGTATTGTGTATTACCTTATTAGTGGGCATCGGCGTTACTATAGTCACGGGGGGAGGTATAAATGTATTTCATTGCCCCTCCAAGAGAAATCCGTCAAACTGATTTTGGAAAATGAACTAAGTAGAACAGTCACAGCCGACGACTTGACCTGATTTTTTCGATACACATGCTGGCAAGCATGGTCATTTGCCCAATACTAATTTTTTGAATTTTTTATGTATGCTCAAAGACAGTATTATTTTTCAGACTTTTTATTCCATTTAAAGATTATCATGTGGCAATATCAACTTCTTTTTTCAAAGATAAAAATCACATTTTTAATTTTAAAATTATAAATATGACGATTTTTTATAAAATATTAATGTATATTAATGGAAACTGGAATGAGTAGGTAGTCTTTAAGCTATTAAAGTTTATATGTCCATGATAATAATATTGGGTTTGGACGAGAAGACGGTAAATAGAAAATTATAAGAATTGATATTAATCCATCAAAATTGTATGACCTGTAAAAATTGTCCGAGTGTTATAAATACTAGTTTCAATATTGCATTTAATAATATTTCGACAATATTTTGAAACAATTTTAGATTCTGAGCTTTGCGATAGGAGCGATGAATGTAATTATTTTTACAAAATGTGTGTTTTTTATTCTGTCTGTCATCAACATTTAGGTTTGTTAATGATATCATTTTCGACATCAGGGTCTTTTCTGATAGAAAAATAAATATAAATGATGCATTGGGGAGGTCAAAATTGAAAAAGCACAGTAGTTTTTGAAAGTATCTTGAAAAACAAAAAGAAAATTTAAAAAAAATAGAAGATTCAATTTACTTCATTGTGTCGGTATAATTATAATAATAATAACTGTGGACACTTGAAATTTTTCCCAATTATTTATGATAGCTTTTTCCATACATAATACATTTTTAAAACTATTTGAACATTTTATAGATATGAGAATTTTTTTTTAAATTATTGTCCATAAAAAACTTTTCACTTAATGAATATATATTTTTTATTTTCATAGATATTATTAGAAATGTTAATATATAAGATTCTCTAAATTTTTTTTCTCTTCAATAAAAAAAATGTTTACCTGAAAGTTACATTATTTATCAAATTTTTTTATGAGCTTATGAATTTTTAAAAAAATTTAAACTAATTGATATTCAGATTGTTTAGTTATAAAATTTGATTACTTATATAAGTATGCTATAATAGCTATTTATGAGCAAATGATTTATTATCGAATTTAAATCTCACACATTCATTACAATGACATACTTGACAAGGACCTACTATACAGCAGAGTGGTATACACTTGTATACCTTTTAAATTGTATTATTCTTAGTGAATATATTTCAATATAAATCAGAAACTTATTGTACGAATTTTGATGTAGATTACTCAACATTTTCCAAAAAAAATGATATGCTTAACAATTTTCAGTACAAAAGGTTGGATTTAGTTTGAAAAAAATAGCTTTTTATCGGCACTGTAAACTTATTAAATTGTATAAAGTATTATATATTATTGAAAATATGGTTCTTATTTATTACTTTAAAATTTAAAAAAAATAGAATTCAAATAAATTCGGGATTAAAAGAAAAAAGTGTGTTTGATGGATCATTTTTTAGGTACAATATGCATCGAGTCACATAGTGTTTATCTTTGACACTAAAATTTAAAAGGGATAAGACACTTATACAGTATAGCCAAAACCGTAAATAGTTTATCACATATTGTGTCATGTAACGAAACCAACAAAATTAACTAAATCGTACAACGGGGTGAGAAATATACTGTGCGTTATTTTGTTTAATAATAATGCTATTATAAACAATAATTTCACATTCACTGATCACAGTAGTTACAATTATTATACTAATAATATAATCCCTAATGAATGCTGTTATTTATATAATAATATAGTGCTTATTATGTATAGCATGTATATATATATATATGTGTGTGTATGAATATATGCATATATATATAATAACGTTCATGTATGTATAATATATATATATATATATATATATACTCTATATACACGCGTTATATAAATCGTTTTCGTAGTTTTAATTACATACCCAATACATAACGCAACAACTATCACAACATTTAATCTAGACGTTATATTTTGGTAATTAAAAACTCATTTAGGAAGAATTAAAAGTAACATGATAATTTAATCTGCATACCAATAAATGTGAAAAAAGTGCAGGCATGATACACGGAGTATTATTGCACGGGATAGCTTGATTTGGCGTTATTTTGGATTTAGACATGCAAAACAATGTCGAGTGTAATTTAGATGGCTGAATGCAAATTTAATAGCATCGTTTATTAATTTATAAGTTATGAACAAAATAGTTATGCGGAGTAATATTTTGGTTAAATATAGAATAACTATATAGTTAAAAAATAAAATATGAAATAATTGTATCTTATAATTATTTAGATATATTTTTAGTTTTATGTCACTGAAACGAATTATAAGAAATAATGATAAGACTATACTATTATGTTTATTATTCAAACGATGTTCGTTCAAAAATGGTATGAAATATATAAATAATAATATCGTTATGGCATAACCCAATCCAAGTATCCAACAAATATATGCTTATACAAATAACATTATTTTTATTTTATTATTTTTGTACCTGGAACATATTTGTATTAATAATTATGGATTATGAATAGATTTACTTAATATTGCAATATTTTAAATGAGAATTTATATTTTGCAAAATAAATATTATTATTTTTCTTTATATTGATTAAGCATCAACTACATAGGTCATTAGCTTAAAAGTGTTCATTTTAACATTAGAGATTATATACTATTATACAAATTGAATTTTTTTAAATGTAAAATTATGTTTTGGAGGTTTGAGAATGGACCAATTGCTTCATACTAATTATCCGGGATGTTTACGTGTTTAATATTATTGTAAACATGTTAAGAATCATTTATTTATTTTGTCAATACAGTAAATACTTCACTCAAACTATATGCAAATATGCAATATTATTAACTAGTATTTATATCAAAAATTATAAAATATCATAATATACATTATAGTACGAGTATATTTGATAGTTAATAATAATTTGACTTTTGTCGAGTGGATAGACTGTTAGTGCAGAAAAGCAATATTATATGCAATATATACCACTATAGTGAATTTTAAAAACATTCATGGTTATAATGTTTTACAGGTGATTGTCAATCGATATGAACTGCCTAAAGACTCCACCTAGAAATAAATCAATATTTGATTAAGTCAAAAATAATTGGTTTTATACATTTTGTTAACTTTCGGTTATTGCTTGACTGAGTATCGTTCACATAGTTTATTTGATTGCCCCAAAAGTGTGATAATTACCATTTGAGAAGAGCCATCGCCTCGAGAGCTATTACCCTTTGACTTCCTCGAAGTTAATACTCTTATTTCCCTTTTACTCTAATATATGAGCACTTGTTATATTTGACTTGTTATCCCCGAGTAGAGAAAACATATACCACCAAGAGCCTCATAAATCAATCCCTTGACAAGATAATTTTTTAATTTTCTTCTTTTAATTAAAAATTAAATTATTCAACATGAACAATATGATGCAGAACAACACTAAAACGTACTTCGAACGTAAGTGTTATTCGCATTATCTATCCTAACTACGTTTGTCAAACAATATAATAATATACCTAAGCCAGATTTCTAAAAATGTTGGATTTAATTTCAACTATATAAGGCTAATTTGAAATAAACTATGTTGAGATCGTCAGGTTTATATTAAAATGTTAAACGATAACTATTGTATAGTGAATTTTCCTCCCCACATGATATCATGTAATATTTATTATTGGTCGATAATAATATTATTGTAAATACCCATCTGTAATAAATTTGTAGAGTATTGTTTTTTTTTTTTGCGCAGTAATGAAATAACTGGAATCATTAGAATATACAACTTTTATGTTTGAAAATTCAATACTTACATATTGCACAAAATGTTGTTTTGTACATTTATAAAACATAATAATATGGTGAATCACTGTAATAGTTATAAATTAATTTTCATTTAGTGATAAATTACTGAAAACAAATATTTAATAAATAGGTACCTAGATACAATATAATTAGTAAGAATTACATTTTTTTTTTATTAACGCCAGACCCACACAAGATGGGCCATTAGGTTTATTCAATATAATTTAATCGATCACATAATACAATGTGTACTTATTCTAAATTATTTTAAATTTTGGTTTAAAAATTGGCGGCTATGATGAATTGGATGATGTTAGGTATGGAATGAGAGTGGTTTTCGAGTATTCCGGCTACTGATTCTGGCATGTTGTGACTTGTTCTGATGTTGTGGTATATTCGGCATTCAGTGAGAATGTGTTTTTTTATGGTGACTTGAACACCACAGGCTATGCATATTGGGCGTTCTTCCTTGGCCATTAAGAAACTGTGGGAGAATTGAAAGTGACAGTTTCTAGTCTTATTAAGATAAATTCAAATTGTTTTTTAGTTTGAAGGAGAATTTCTAATTATCAGTGTCTTGTTTGATGCATTTAAGTTTAATGAAGTAGGATATCTATTTATGGTAAGATTTTAGTTGGCATTTATTTGTTATTAGCATCTGTATTTATCTGAATGAAGTAATTTGTGTGAACGATGATAGTAAAGAGGTGATTCCAGTTTTGGCTGCGGGATCAGCTAGCTCATTTGCTATGATATTAGAGTATCGGGAATCCAGAAGAGTTTGATTTTGTATTTATTTGTTATTTTGTAGTATGTAGATTTTGTTTTGAACATTATTTAGGCCAATGTCTGATCGGTTATATGTATTTTTTATGTTATGGATGGAGCTGTGGGAGTCTGTGAAGATGATGGTGTCTTGGAGGTGGTGATTAGACAGCTTTTACTATGACAATTTACTCTGCTGTTAAAACTGATCAGGAGCTATGAAGTTGTACATGAATTTCATGTTGTTCCATATTACCAGTGCTCTAACTCCCCCCTCCTTTATCGGCTTTTGGTTGCGTCCTTGTAAATATTTTCACTTGTGACGTTTGACATTAAGTGAAAATAATATTATTTTAAAATAGAAGAGAATGTTTCGTTTTTTTTTTAATATAGTTCTGTTTTGGTTTAAATATTGTTTAATTTTTTAGATAGACAATAATTTTATTTGTATTATAGTCTTTACTGGTCATAATTTTTGTGTGGATAAAATAGAAAATTCAGTATGGAAAAACAATATTTCCATAAACTTTCAGATTTTCCAAGTCTTATGTCCATGCTAAACTAAAATACATTTTTGATATAGTAAATTATTTACTGACTTACCTGCATAATTTTTTTTTTTGCGAATAGAATAACCAAATAGTTATTTTTAATAGATTTAATTTCGGAAACAGAGCTTTTTTCCTTATTAGTACCTATACTTATATGTTATTAGTATAAGTTTAATCTAAAGATTAATAATTGTTTTTGAAGTAAAGTGCATTAAATTATACTTTTAAACCTCCCCACCTGTTTCCGATGGAACGTATGGTTCAAAGTTTTACATCGTAGGCGAGAGTAAAATAATCCAGTGAAACCATGATTATATATCGTAAAATGTTTTCTGTGCAGTCGAGTTCGAGAACATAATATATCACTTATAAGTTGACTGTGCCTGTCAGGCGTAAGATTGTCGGGTATGCTTTGATATTTAAAATCTTGATCCACTTGGTAACGGAAATAACAGCAATTGGTTTTCGGAGGTTTTCTATAAATTATATTCAATTGAATAATAATTATATGTGTCATCAACAGACGTCTACAAAGTTGAAATAAAAAATGTCATCATAAATGGATCTATTATACATGTGTGTAGTGTGCATAGTACCAACCTACTGACTCGGTATTAGGCACAAGATTGTTGTACGATTGATTAATACATTTTAGCATACCAGAGTTTTCATTAAATACAAAATACAGTATTCATATTTTTAAATTAGCGAGAATAGTATACAACTATTATTTATAGTATTATCATTATTATTTTTAGAATAGGTGTTTTGATAAATTGATAAATTGATAAAATCAATAGTTTTCTACCTTCACTTCTATAATAAAACCCTTAATGTGTGTGTTCATATCGATGGGGTATGTTAATGATGATTTATCACTAAATGTCTTCTGCCTATATCCATTATATTGGATTTATTATCTTGAAAAAATGCACGCATTAGTTTTAATAATCTGTGTGGATTTATTATACACCTCCTTAAACAGTATATTCTGTTAATAATGTATATTGTATAGCCACCATGGAATAAATGGTGATAGATAATAATGCAATATGAATTGATTTTTGCATGTGAAAAGTAATAGTGTTTCATTATTTTTTGCTCCATATCTGTACAAATTTTTTGGTGAGTAATTCCATAAGGTACTTGAGCATATTAACTATTAATTAATTAAAATGATTGAGTTCAATCATATTGAATAATTTTATTTAATGCAATTAACTTTAGTCAAATATGCATCATAAAATGCATAAAATATTTACAAAACTATAAATGTCAAGTAAAAAGTAAAACTTACTGTAGGTAATCATTAATCTCGCACTTATCAAAAATAATATGATAACCTTTTGGTAATTTTTGATTCACATATAAGCTGTTTCTAAAATATAATATTCATATTACCAATTTTAAAATTTAGAAATTTAAACTAAGTTTCAAAAAATGTTCATAAGCAAATGCTTAAAAGTGTAAATAACAAAGATCCTGCACGAAATAAGCTACCAACTATTGGTACATTGATAAAGCGATAAAATATTAATTTTAATAAATGATTTATTGATTTATTACGTGATATAAGTCAATATAAGAAATAATGGCCGGTATCAAATTGTTAGCATACCTATTGTTTCAAATTTACTATCGATTTTAAAAACAATAACAAATTGTTGATTTCGTGCTTAAAAATAAATTTGATTAACCAAGTCGTATTTAAAAAAAATAAAAGTCAATAGACTTAGACCAAATTATAGTTATATATATATAATATATTTATTATCCAACGTTAACCATAAATACTTTATAAGATATTATTGCTTCTATACCTTATAATGTTTGGATAAAATCATGACCATATTTTGAGTAATATCTGGTATCGGTTTTGGTACATGAATAATATAATAAATCGTACGAAAATATTAAAAACAGTCTAAGTACAAGTTGTCGTTAAATATTTGTTATAATATTTATCTTGACAGTCATATCCCTCCAAGTAGGGGGGGGATTGTTCAATGTTGAATAATTTTGAAAACCACCAATCGTCGGAAAGGATAACTTAATTTTGTTGGGTTGTTACACAATTATTACTGTGCTCAGACGTTATTAGTCACTTATTGTCACATATTTCATTTTATTCGGTAACGCACAATTTTACGGCTATGCATAAAAATAAAAAATAAGTTATCTTTGAAAATGTGGAGTCTAATGCACTTTTAGACGATAATATGATATGGTATATTTTATAAAAGGGAAAAAAACTCATCGGGTTAGTGCATACCTACACTAATATAAGGAATTCCCGGATTTAACTGTACCGTATTAAACCATGGGCAGAGAGACATCGTCTAGAGACAGGAGTGGTACGAAAAGATTAGTGTATACTATTCTCGCCTAACCTAAGACCAGCACAAAAAAAAATGATAACACCGCGTTAAGGAGCTTTGAACGAAAGATCAAGGGTGATGGGACGTAACCTCGTAGATTGATATCTAAGATGTGGCCCGCAGTATGAAATGCAATAAATATACTGACAAAATGAAGTTCAGGATGAACATTTAGACGCATATAAGTACCTACATAACATATATTTTTATTTATTTTTTAGCCATTAATGTGTGTTTACTAAATTGTTGTTTATGTGTTGATAAAATGTTTAAATGATTTAAATAAATTGTGTACGATACTATGTTTATCAGGCTACAACTCGGTTTCACATAATCCGATTTTCCTTAAATAATATTATTATAGTGTTATGTATACCAATTTGCATAATATGTCACTTATTTTTTATTTATTTTCTATTTGATGAGCCAGAATATATATTATAATACAATTGTTTTACCACCATTCACTAATATTATATATATAATTCATATTCGAACATTTATGTAATATTTTGCTTACAATATAGGTACCTATTATAAGTAATTCTCATGTAGATATTCAAATGATGTATTTTTTAACTACCTACACTTTACAATTAACTATCAACTCAATTTAAAACAATTAAAATCAGACATAAAATAAGCCCTACATTTATGGAAAACTTTGATACTATATTAGCAATTAATATAAATATAAAAAAAATGTTCCAAATATATTCCTTATCATTTATGGGGTTCCTTCGCTGAGGTGAATTTATTGTATTATTATATTGTATACTTCATTATACATCCAATTATATTTTGAATGTGCAACATCTTAAACTTAAGAAATGTATAAATAATTATTAGGCATGGTGATTTATATCAACAAACTCATTTCAATACGAATTGTGTTATTTGTTTAGTTTAAAGTTTATTATTTGTTTACCAGTAAGAAGATATGTATACATATATATTTGTAATTTAATTTAATTTTTTTAATTTTTTTAATTTTTTTTTGAGAAAATTAATAAATTACTGTTTATAACAATAATAATTGCATTGTGCAATAATAATCTTCCGTAGTAAAAACTAAAACTTAAAAGAAAACTAAATAAATTACGTTATAATATTGTAATTTGGTAAGACAAAGACATAAAATAATAATATTATTGTACTATGTGGATTTTAAAGTAAAATGCGCTTAATCTCGAAATAATGTTATATTGTTGTTGTGAAAAAAGTCAGTATGTACACGATAAATTCATGTTTGATTTAAATAAGGTTTGAACTAATAAAAATACAAATAGAAAAATAAATTGAATAATTGTTTTTTATTATTTTATTTGGAATGAAATGTAACCAGAGTGGTGTTACGTAATAACTAGATAGTTATAATATTCTCAATCGTAAATTATTTAAATTTATTGTTATTAAGCATATGATAATATAGATATTATTATGATCATATTAATGTATTGGATTATTTTTGACCGTGGCCGTAGAACCAACATTTATGTTAATATAATTTGGTAGTTGGTATTGAATAGACATTTTTATTTTTATTATTAATTTAGTTCACTGTTCGAGTTATTTATGTATTCGTCGATATTAATTAATCACATTTATTAATACTCTTGGAATAATTTATAATAGGTATCTGACATATATAATATAGTCAATTTTATAGTTCTGAGCTATATAGTATAGTCATATACAATTATAGATATATTAACGTAATATGAATTTAAAAATATTTTAGAAAAATTTCGTTGAAACTAATAAACGGTATTAACTTATAAACTATTATTGTTTTATTTAAAAAAAATTGATCATCCAATCAATGTCACACAAGGTTTTTTTTCCAGATAGAAGTAAAATTATTGTCATGGTAGATAAACATAAGTAGTACCTATCTATTTATAGATACCTACCTAACTATATTTGTTGTTTTATTTTAATTTAAATATATATGATTAGAGTAATAACGGAAATTACAATTATTTTCCGGGAAAAATGTACTCAAATGGTAATCAAATGTAGGACAATTAACATTTAGTTGTAAAAATCTATGTACAATACCTTGATGATTTTTTTAATATTCTTCTTCGAATTCTGTTTATTTTCATTTGTTATGTTATTTTACAGTATATAATGTTTTATGATATGATATTATTAGTGTATCGATGAAATGTAATATGACTCACTTACAAAGATTATTTATTATTGTTTTGTTTATGAACAGTAAAATATTTTAGTAACATTATTCAAACACAAAATCAAACAGTTTTAAGTTCGATAATCTTAGGCAATTCAAAATGTTATACACAATAGGTCCGTTGTTACACACATGTCTTTCGATTTCAGATTTAGGAATAAGCAAATAATTATTGTTTAATATTTACACTGTGCCGTATGAACTTTTATAATGGTTTCGCAGAACACAACTGAATACTCATAAGCTCTTTTAATGTTCTCTATTTGTACTGATATTGAGCTTACGTTTTCGTGGAATTCGAAATAAATATACAGACGTAGTTTATTGTTTTTTTTTTCGTCATTTATTCCTAAATGTATTTGTTCATCTGCATACGCAGTACTGCAGGCTTAGGGCAATGTACATAAACTTTCAATAACATACAATTACAATAGACAGTCAATATTTTAACTAAAAAATGCATACCATTATAAAAATATTTTGATTGTACTAATTTTCGAAAACTCGATAAATCAGTATTCACGTTGGATTATTTGACCTCTGGATTGATTCGGTTTTTATTCCATCTACAATAATAATTAGAGTCACGAAAGACAACGGACCAAAAAAAAAAATCAGGGATAATGCCATTAAAATGGTTAATTTTGGAAAGAATCGAACTACTAATTATAATAATGAGTGATATACCTATATTTTACAGTTAACTTGTTGTTTTATTAAATAAATTAAAATAAATAAACGAATTAACCGATTTTAATGTACACAAATCCACGAAGCTGTTATATAGGTTTAATAGTTTTCTCCAATATTATCTTTCCTTAAATATTACTTTTTACTGTTACTCGAAGGACAAAGCTTTAATCATAATACACAATAATTAATGGAACATATCATGAATTATCGTTAGAAAGTATGTCAAGGAAACAAAATATGATATGATAAATACTTCCTGTTAACTTAACATTTGTTGTTCATAATTTATCAACTGTAATACTATAGTGTTCAGATAAGATAAATTGACTTTACTTGTTGCAGTAATAGAAGTTGAATTTAAAAATACTTATATGGAGTTAACTCTTAAGAACATGTGCAATCAGGCAAAACTCTATATAATTAAAAATTGAAATTTAAAATTACACGTGGATTAATGATTCTGAATTTAATCTGTGTATGAGAAAATTAATAATAATTACAATACGAGTTTTAAAGACACTATACAAATTTAATTATAGCAAAATTATGAGGAATTTTAAAACAATGAATAACTATACAAGTTTATATTCATTTTAAGCTGTGTAAAATAATACTAACATTTTAACTAACCATAAACCGCAACTGTTTTATGCACCAACATAATTGTCTTTATGTTTGTCCATAATATCAGTGAAAACGTTTTACAATTTAATTCAATTTCCTAATGGATATAATTAAAATCAAAAAAATGTCTAAAAAAACATGAATATTTTTTAACGTCGTCATTTGTTTATGAGTTCATCGTTTAATTAAGTTAAACAAGAGAAACTCGTTAATTATTACTATACACTGCGTGCTTTGTTTTGAACATCATTTAATTTGCTTTTATTTTAATCTAATGTGAAATAAGTGAATATTTTTTCAATTTGTCTCATTCCTAGTAACTATAGGTATAATGGTATATACACATACAGCCGATGTTAATTTAAATCAATAAAAGGCACACGTTAACTATATAATATGATATAACCAAACAATATACTGCGAGCCCATAATAATTGATTAAAACCTAAGTCTTAAATATAAGTTCATGATCTATGTATTTGATTTCCAATTAATTATCTGTCTAACATTAAATGATAAAGAATTCATATTTTATGAACACTTATTTATCAACTAAAAATGTTCAGTGTGTTAAAAGTTCGATATTGATACGCACAATTTCATTTTTATACATTTTATTGTATGTTGTGACATTATTCGAGACAAAAACTGAAAATGTCGTTAAGTAAATCGTCTGTGCGCTATTAAAATATTTTAAAAGTAATTTATGTCGATATGAGCGTGTTTAAGAATGTTTCTTTTTTAACAGCTATAGAACATTAAATTAATGTTATTATTTGTTTGTATATTATTATGTCTGGTTAGTGCTGATTAAAATGTTGGATTTATGTCAATATACGTTCACACGGTGATGACATTCATTTTTTAATAATATATCACTCTTACTTATTGGGTTACTCTGCACGTATACGCGTTGAATGTTTACGAAACAGACATTGAACTCACCACACTTCTCCGTAACTAACACGAGTTATGGCAGTCGAATTCACAGGTTTTTTTGCTAAACGAAATAAAAATGAGGTAGTGTTTTGTTGAGCCGAAAACACTATCTTCAGACATCTCACCACCGAATACACATACCCATGTATTATGTTTTGTATTAGAATAATAAAACATAATATTATTATAGTTTTCAGACATAGGTAAAAACTTGTTTTTCTATTAAACGGATGTATAAGCTTAGGTATAAATGTATAATCAAGGCCGCAACTAGAAATTTGCCACCCCGAGGCAACAAAAAAAACTCCTTCTTATACCAAATAAAAATGTGATACAATTTAAAAATTTGAAATTTGCTTCATAATCAGCCTTAAACAACAACCCGTTTTCCCTCTGTATATGGCCTTGGGTATAATGAAAAACGCAAGAACAAATATTCGAACTGCTTACTTGGAAAATGGTACACAAGTATTAACATATCGGATCGACTTGATGGTTGTACGTGATTTTTAACGTGGGTATACTTTTATTCAATGGTATCATATAGATAGTTATACGCATTTTGGTTTCAAAAAATGCCTCAAGGAATTTTGTGCAAAGTTATTTATTTATAATGACTAGGCGCACAACAGACTAAAAACATAAAATGCTGTATTATAAAACCTCTTAAAACAGTAAAAACTGACTTACATGCTTTCAACATGAATTAACTCATTTTTAGTCATGAAATTGGCTGTATTTCATAATATTTTGTTGTTATTATTTCATATACAATTTATCGATTAATATTTCTCGCACAGAGTTGTTCGTGGTCTATTGATTTTTCCTATCAGATGATACGCGAAGTCTGTTTTCCCAGTTTTATTCTATAAAATAAAAAAATATTAATTCTGTACGAAAACAAATTGTATATGGTAAAAAAAATAGTAATACAATGATAATTAGTATTAGGTGTATATAACAACAATATTATTACACAGCTAAAATAAAATGTTGTATATAAAAAAGTGGATAACTGCAATGAGCTACTAAACATAATGTTGTAAAAATCATTCATTTGGCTACAAATTTATTTAGCTTTTATAGAGGTGGCCTTTGAGATTAGCATAACAAAAGCACTATTAATTATTATTATTCACAGCGGTGGCTTTCTTTATACATTTTTTTTCCACTTTTACTTATTATATTGCTATATATAATACCTTCTCACTCATCCAAAAGGTAAATGGTATTTATTTGATTACACTAGCTCATTGTTTTTTTTGGGGGGAGCGCTACTGCAGTGGCCGACCTGAGGGCGCTTGATTGCCAACGGCGACGACCCGTCTGCTGTCGTCACTGGCTGCCGCAACCGGTGCTAGGATCTTTTTTTTCCCGTCCATCGATCAACAATGTTATTATTATAATATTATCATAAAGTGTTTTGTTGTTTTGTTGTCGGTTTTTTTTACCGAACAATTTTTCCGACAAAACCACACGCATTATCATCAAAATATTAACCGCGTCATTATATGTCAGCGTCTGACACGAGCACCTCCCCCTGGATGATTAACAGACCTGGTAAATAATTAATGGACTTATACGGTCGACCGTCCGAGGCCTCAACACAGCTGCCAGACCTCGTGGCGGCGGCGAGCGTACCAGATTCGACCGCAGCTCCAGGTTTGACGGCGAGGAGGGTCCAGCGACCTCGATTCGATTTTCTACAATGGACCCACAGAGTCTGTAAATCGTACTTACGATATTCATCACACCTGCTCAGAGTGATGTGGTCGTTGTGTAGATAACTACACCGTGACGGTATATACACTACTATACTATGGTTGCTATAAGGATAATATTTAAAACAGAATGGGAACCAAGTATTGAGTTTAGGTTTCTCAAACACGCAGGTCTGCCCGATCACAGAGATAATGCCCATTATAATATGTATGTATTGTATACAATAGAACTCGGTTAAAGTAGATGTAAATAAGGGTAAAAGCATGCTGTCCATAATGATCGATAGTCCAAATAAAACCATATTGATGAATTATAAAAAAAGGTATAACATGTGTGTGTCCATACACCGTTAAAATTAAAAAAAAAATTAATTTTAGAATTAACTAAAATTTGGGTCAATCCACTCAAGCGGTCTACGCTTGAACCAAGCTTCTGAGTGGATTTAAGGAATAAATAGGTATTATTAGTGTGGAGATCTCTAATGAGAGTTGGGACGTCGTATGATTGGTTAAGCAGAATCGAAAACGTTTAATGCTATTTTGAATAATGATGGTATTTACAAGTAGATTGGAATGCTTAGTATGATTGGACACGTAAGAAGGTTCACCTGTTAAACGGAGTGCTGTGGATTAGATTGATCGCATTGTCTTGTAGATTATAAGGTAGGTCAGCTTTCCATGTTTGGAATCCATAGAAGTTATAGAAATGTTTTATATAAGATACATTTATTTTTATTTTTTAATATTGATCTTTGAGTTTTAATTGAGAAGAAGTTAAAGGTATTTATTGTTCAGATGTAGATAATCAATATCAACTAAATCATTAATCAAATTAATCATTTAAAAAATATATACTTTAAGAGTGAGCATTCGTTGTTATAGGCATTACGAACGACTAAATTAATACCGAAGGAGAAATTCTTTACGGAGGGTAAGAATCACTATAATGGTATGCTTTGGAAGTATTTATTTTGACTATCCGCTAAGAGTACCAAGTTAACAATTAGGTGAAGATGATTTTGAAGATTTTAAAGATTATTATTGTTGACTATATTCTGAAACAGATAGGTTTGGAGAAGTTATAGTTTGTCAACGGGGAAAATATTAAGTAGAATTCGGAAAGTTTTGCCACTAGAAAAAATTCTAGACAAAAATCAAAGATAGTGCAAATATGTTGGTACTTACTTGTGTAGGAAAATGTCACTTTTAAATGTAATATGACAAGAAAAATATAGTTCGTAATAAAGTAATATAAGTAATATGTTTTTAGTTTTGAAAAGAAGACCAGTGTACTAAACTGGCTGAGCAACATCTGAAAAAATTGCGATGCAGCACATTTTTTTTTGATTTGAAAGATACGATATTGACTTATCTATGTGCTTGATGGGTACTGGAGTGAAAATTAGGGAAACCTAATTGAATATCTGATTGAATTTGTTTTCCAGTTTAAAAGTTTTGTGTAATAGTGTGGAACAAAGTGTTAAGTTTATGAAGGAATTAAATACAAAAATTACAAAAAAAATTACAAAAATAAAGTAATATCTGTTTTGAAAATAAATTAATGATTTTTTATAATAATTGTTATCCCAAATTCGGTTTCATAATTTGTCAACGTTTCCTTTAGAAATATATGAGTTTTAACTATGAAATATCAACAAAAATATAATATATTATGATTACAAATACGGAATAAGTCATAATTTATAATGTCTTTTTTTTTAAGGTACCTAATGACAAATAAATAAAGAATTTCTTTTTTAGTAGATAACATATTAATAATTGGTTTGAACAGGAATTCAATTATATACAGCTAATATATGTTTTTAAATTTTTCAACCAATAATTTACTCGAGGAAAATGTCAAATCGCACATTATAATATAATTTCTTGAATATTGTAATATAGGTACAAAACTGCGCAAAATTTATCTTTCGAAAAAAAGGTTTTTTAATGGTTTAATACTTAAATAAATCTGACTGTATATAAAACGATTGATCCAATAAAAACCACTAATTTCCTTTTTTTTTTTTATTGAATTTCATTTAAAGTAGTTTTATAAAAAATATTTTACACGATGGTGTGTAATTTTAAATAATATTTAACAGCTTGTCAAATATATTTAAATAACCATAAAAAAATTATTTTTTCAAATTAATGCATTTTTTATTGATTTTTTGTAAAAAGTTGTGGATTAACGAGACATTTTGATAATATTAATTATTAATAGTTTACAATTTTTATGTTCCACAATAATATTGTATATTATTATATTATGATTATGGTCATATACCTATATTCTTATAATCTACAGTTTTAATTAAATTTAAATTAAATTTGAAAAATTGCCAATTAAAGGTTTGAAAATAAGGAATTCCGTATTTTATATTATTTTTATTAATATAGGTACCGACTTGAATTTTTTCATTTTTAAATTATATTCTATATTCCTATATAAATACATATCTGTCACAAATGATTTTTACTGAACACGTATAATTTTATTATCATCATTATTCGTATTACATTTAACAGGTCACGAGCGTCTAGTTGTCTCATTCAAACTGTTCGAAAAATACATAGATGGTAGTCTATAAAATGTATCTCCTACGGGTAAAGATAATAATATACTATCCAACTATATCTAAGCAGGTAAATAAGGTTGAAGTGCAATCGGTTATATTATTTTGTGGGGTTTCGCTTTATTACCACTTGAGGTTACACAGGAAAATAGATGTAATGAGGGGGCTTTATTGTTTGGCTAGAGGTTTAATTAATAACGGTAATCGGTGTGCGTTATCGCATGGTGTAGTTATATCAGTAATTTGTCTTTGGACGTAAAATCAATACATCAATATTTATGTATTTGCTTAATGGAAGGCACAAAATTATATACATTTAATTAAATTTAATATTGTGACTAGGTATAAAATGTTAAGGGCTGTTATGCAGATGAACTCTGAATTAAAGTTGTAATCAAGATTAAGGTACTCGCGTCAAGTCTCAATATATTTACGGATTTAGTACATGTTTCTGTTGATAACAGCGATGGTGTGACAATTATTTTAAATAGATGTATGTATAGTTATTTAGACCACATATTCTCAAACTTTTTTCATCCACATCCCACATTGAGAATCAATAATTTTCTAGAGTCCTCAACATTCTATAACTTCCTATTTGTAAACTCGGGGGTATACAAGAGGGAATATGCGAGTCGGATCCTCTCATAGGCCTTTTTTAAAATTTTATAAATTGTTCTTAGTGTTAGAGCGTTATAAGGAGACATCAAAAAATGGCTGTGATTTTTGTACATTTTAATGTTGTCACATCCAACAGACGACACACTATTACACCAATGACTAAAACGATTTCTCCGGGTCTAAAAACACCACCCCCCCCCTCTAGAGTCTACCAATGCCCACACGGGGGACTATATCTCCCACTTTGAGAAAGACTAGTTTGGTCTCTAAATTATAATTCATTATTTTTCTATTTCTGTTGCACATGGTAATTCAATTTTATATCACCCATACCTTTATACGATATTGGTGTATCAAGTTCATATCATATCGTTAGAATTATTAAAATAGATTGTATTAGTTACATAAATATATATATGTTTATACGGTTTTTTTTAATCATAAAAGTGTGAAATGAGAAATCATATTATTACATTCAATACCGAATTCTTAAAAACTTATGTCATTTTAGATTCATCAAGATAAAAAAATATAATATATAATAGTAAATCAATCATGTGTACCTGAATAAATTGAATAAAAAATAAAATAAAATGTAATGTTGGAACGAAACGTTCAGCTAGTGATATTCTATACTTAATTATTGCGTTATAGATAAGTGTCAACATTTCCTCCGGTTATAGTTTCACAATATCCGGATTAGTTTTTTTCTGAACATATCTGGCAGGCTCTACAAGAATGCGTCGATGTGGATAGGAAACATGTATAATCGAATGACCTGAGAAAGTTTAATATTACAATAAAATAAAAAAAAATAAAAAAAACTAAGGGGTTTGTTTTTCTCTTGTACCAGTACGTGTCGTCGTGAATTTACAATCAATATCCGGATTGATGTTTTTTATATATACTACAGTTAATTTACATATTATATTATACTATACTCATCAATTGGATTTTCCCTTCTAATGTAACACACTGCTGTAACTATACTACAACTAAAAAACGTTGGTTAATCCTTGCATATTTTTCAAAATCAGTTTATATTTAACTAAATATTTTTAATATATATTTTCTTATTGCAAAAAGTTTCAAATAAAAATGTAGATTAGATTTGTGCTGTAATATGCACCAAAATATTTGTATACAATTTATACATTACTTAAACTAATAATTACGTATCGTTTTAATACAATTTTATATTTGTGTTATATTTTGATGAACCAGAAATTAGGTGACCAACTAAAGATTCAGTAGTTAAATTATAATGTTGTGCAAACATGTAAGGTCAATCGAAAAAAAAGGCAATTCATATATAACTAGATACTTATTGATAATTCCAAAGTACCTATGTGAAAATAATATAGGTGGTAATCAAGATGAATAAAACAATGTTACTACCTATCTATTCATTTTAGGCCATTATATTATACAAAATGGGTAATACCCTAAAGTAATGTTAAACAAAAGTTATGTGCCACCATTTGTTAGCCGAACACGTGGGTTGAAAGAACGGTTTCCGCCTCAGTGTGAGTATAGAATAAAAGCGAATAGGCAAAAAAAATACCAACGAAATTTAAAAATAACGAATAGGACTTGTGGGAACTGTTTTAAAGTTCACGATGGCAAGTAGATAGATACCAAAATAGGCCCTCCAATCGGCGTTCGTGAGAAAAAAAACACAAGCCATACACAGTGTACCGCGGTACACCTTGAAGGTAACCGTTTTTCAGTTAATAACTGCCAAACAGAGCATAATATAGTACTCTACTACTATACTCGGGACTAATAATTTCTTCAAAGTCAATCTATCTGTCCAGTTTATTAGCCAGCAACGAGTTTAATTGTTTTCGTTAACATCTCTGCAAACATAATATAGCACTTTTAACCATGGATTGTGGATCAATAAGTTGTCATAATATACGTAGCTGCTGCCACTATACTTAAACTACAAATCCGCATCCTGAGGTAAATTTTCCCAAATAGTACATTTTAATTTCAACACACTTAGCCGTGTTGCCTAGAGATTTATTTTATAATTGTGTATATCATCGTATTTATGAATGAAAAATATTACTAAAATTCGTTGTATTGTATTTTACTTAAATTTCATTTTATTCGGTTTTTTTTATTTCTAGAAAAAATATTTTTTTAGGCAAAACAAACACAGTCCCATTTATACATTTATAGCAGAACGTCAATAAATACCCTACTAATATTTTATAAAGAATCATTAGGATGGTACACAAATACCTTGGACTAACGAACGGTCGGAATACTTTTTTTTTATTATTATTAAATGGACATACTTAAATGCGTCGAAATTGTATGACAATGACAACTCTACCGTACACAATTGTTCATAAATACATTTGACTGATTGATAGTTATTTAAAAATGAATGGTAAGTTGATAAGTTGATCGTTATTTCCTCAAAAAAAAAAAAAAAATGAACAATACGAAATATCTATATATGACATTTAAAAATAAACGTTGGCAATATAATATTTGCATTTTAAAAATATTTTATTTTCTTATCTTGTTAAAGTTCTATTGTTATGAGAAAAAAAATTAAATTGACAAGGTATAATTTGTTTAATGATTTGAATAAACTTTACAGGTTACACTGTTCAATAACTTTTTCGGTTGGATTAACAACGTTGAACAATAATTTAACGACAAAACAAAAAAAATTATGTACAATAAATTTAAATGTACCTATATTATATCCACCATTATTAGCATATACCTACTTTGGAACGCAGTTGCCTTTTGCTGTTAGGGATGTGGCACCTAATAATAAGAATATTTGTTCTCTTTTTTATATTTAAATATGCATTTATACTAACGAACTATTTCACATTATTGTAAGTTGTAACAAAGATAACGAACTCTGTCTCATGAAACTTTTATTTCCTTATTTTATTAAAAATGCAACAAACGAACGATTCAAAGTTCAAACTAAACAATAGCACGTAAGCGGTTGGAAAATATTTTCCACACAAAACTTTAAGATGAACAAGAGTGTACTTTCAGAATGGAGAATATGTATAAAGTTACCTTACACAATTTCAAAATGTATTAATAGCGAAGAATGGCATCACATTACTATATAGGCCATTTTAGAACTAGTGACGAGAAATTAATTTGCTCGTTTAGGTAAAAATTAAAAAGACTGATAATGGTTATTGTTACTTGTTAATCCCGTGTCTCTGCACTGAAAATATTCTCAACTTCTCAAATTTTTCATTTTTTGTCTTGTGACAATACTGTACGAAAATGGTGCTTAGAAAAAAATAATAAGATTTATGTACACTATAATACGTTTTGCGGGTACAATGTAAAATAGTTTATTAGGTATACAAAATGTTCTCTCTCAGTATTTCGAAACACGGTTAAATATTTTTCGTGCAAAACGAAATAATAAACTGCCTTCAGACTGTTATTAAACATGCTTTGCTTAACTTAACCTATCAATATATACAGTTGTAATTCTTTTCATTGCCCACGAGTTTCTAGTTATTCCGAGAGTCGGCTGTATATATTTCATACTTTTACTGATAGAAATATACAGTGTATCGGTGTGGCACAGTGGCATTATCTGGTGTGCGGCAAACCGACAAAATGAGATCTGAATTCCATTTATTTTTACCCTCGTATATAATAATATATATATAATACTGATCGGTCCGTTGAAATCGGAAACGGTTTTCATTCGCTCTTGCCTCAATCGGACCACACTGTCGATCGTTGTTATATATATAATAGATTTATTTATATAAATATATATATATGCACATATGTACTCATATACACCCGGGATTGAACAATATAATAGACATACAGTAAAGTTTACCAATCATCGGACGTAAAGTCCATATACTGGACACGACGCGTACCATATACACTTTTGTGCGGGCCAATTGCGAGGCCGTTGCGAGGCCGACAGGTGTCGTTCTCGTTAAATAAAATAAAATATTATATTATCTAACATGTGGTCTCCTAGACCATCGAAGAAAATTTAAAAAAAAGATATTATTGTTATTATTATTACTATTATGTTCGACGTTTACAATATTATTGCGGCAGAAATGAATACCATTGCATTTGATATAGTGTAACCAATGATCATACTTACAATTTTTGACCCTTTTTTATCTTCACCACTGCAGTTTTATTGTTATGACGCCTTATAATAAACCCAATGGTTTTTGTCACTTCATTCCGTAGTATAAAAAAGAAACGGTTTTATTTTAATCAAAAGATACAATAAGTGATGATCAAATATATAATACCTTATTGTTGATTATTTTCAAACAAAATATGTTTAAAATCATACAGGTTTAGTCTTAATTTCAAAACCTTATGAGTTATGGCGACTTAATTTAACGCGGTTCAAGCGGTTACCGTACCGCAAATAACTTTTTTTCAGCACTCTGTCAAGGTAATTTATGTATATTTATAGAATTTTGGAATACAAACTATTCATCAACGTGTCACAATGAACTTACTGTTAACTTTTTACAAAGCCCCGTATCCCTCATGCAAAATAAACAACTAATAAAACACACACACGCAGGTCTATATAAAGCAATCTGAAATACGTCATCTTGTCTTTCGCGATAACAAATAGTTTCTGGCTTCATTTTTCGTATACACCAGACGAGTGATGATATTATACTTCATAGGCGTAAGCGTTTTCTGAGCTTAATATTTCGCAAGCAAGTGTTGCCCACGTATGCTTTTTCACAGTCGATTTCTAAAGAATAAGGGGATATGGATAACGATCGACGTTAGGTACCTACCTGAAATTCGTTTGCATTCATCTTAAGCACATTCGTGCTAACGTTAACCGTGAAACGTATAAAAAAAAATAATTTACCAAATGTATTGTGAACTTAAAAGTTCAAGTGCTGCAGTTGCAAATCGTATTGCAATCGCTACCTACTGATTGCAATTGAAACTATACACATACCCACTTAATAATTATTAATTAAATATGAACTAGCTAGGAATCTATATTATTATTACCGGTGATGTTTAACATATTCCTGGTGGACATTTCAGAATTATTTTAAAATACACAAAATTGCTATCATGCTTTTTTCAATTTCACACACATCATATTGCATACCTACAACTTCTATGTGGTTAATTATTTTAATTAGGTATACGCTTGTCGAAAGTGTTATGCATATATAGTATACACGGAACGCGTATCAAACATACTTCGAACACAACTTTACATTAAATAATATTATTTCCTTGATAGTTATAACAATATTTGTGTTTGTGTACGGTATAATAATCATATTACAACATGTCATTAGTTAAAACAATAATAATTATCTTTAGGTAGTGTACACATCTGGTACCTTACGGTCGGATTTATGTGCATCCTATGTGAATTGTCATTATTTCAAGCCAACCCCTTCAGAATGCATCATCGGTTTATTTTTAATTTTTAGCTTGATAGTTAGGTAAATGTATATACTATATTATATACATAAATTGTGTATACACCACATATACACCATTTTGATAATTAAAAACATTTTTTTATGAACAACTGTTAATTGTTTTTAAATAATTAATTCATAATTGGATAACAATTGTATACAATTTTATGTTTTTAATTCTTACTTCGTATCCATGATAACCGTTTAAATATTTATCAACAAATTTGAAATAAATTAAAATTAAAATATTAATGACATTTTTATTTTTTATCAAGACCAATACAATATAATGCATTTTAGCAATAAAACAACCATTTAATTATATTATAATTTAGAATATTAAATGATTTTTTTAAAAGTTATGTCGTCACAGATTATATTCCATAGCAGAGGAGAAAATTAGGGTGTAAAAGTAGTAGTCAATAAATTAGCAATATTTAGAAACCTACACATAATTTAATGATTATTAAATTAACCTTCAATAAAAGTTTAATATAAAAGTGTACCTACCTACTGCAGATTTAATATTACATATCTACATATCGTACTTTAAACATTTTTTTTATAATCATGTGAAAGTATAAAACCATAACACATTTTAAGTTAATTTAATATTTACATACTTATCATATATATTAATAATAATAATAACATTAATAATACTTATTTTGTATTTGATATAACTTATCCAAGTATCCATCTTAAAATCGAATAGGTATTAATATTTTGTAATTTTGTTGTTTGTAGCTATTTCGACTTATGTAATTGACAATTTAACTGTAATTATTTGTGTTGTGATATTTTTGGCTTAGTGAACTACGTTATGAATTTGCTTGAATGTAATTCATTTTGTTATTATTAGCCATAATCTTTAAGTATTTTAGCTTGAAAGTCGTGAATTAAAATAACTCAAGTTAATACCTATATAAAACTCTTGTCATTATATTGAAAATCCAAAAGACCTTTTAAAGAAAAAGACAAAAGAAACGACAGTAGACAAAGAAGAATATTATACCCCGTAATGAAACAAATGGATGAAAAATGCTTAAGCTGGAAAATGTAGAGAAAGAGCAGTTTCTTTTAACCACAAAATCGGACATTTGAAACTATTTCTTAACCTAGCATAACGATACAAATTTCTAACGGAAACTTGTTGATGAAGTATGCTGTATAATAAGGACAATTAAACAATTAAACCAGTGTGAATGGGAACGGAGAAGGCCAATTTGAAAATTAAAGTAGAAACTCACAGTTATTAGAGTTATTTTAAAAATAGGTAATTTGTTTAAAGGCTTATATATATTTTAACCAAATAAATAAGGGTGCCCTGTCTATTGTTTTCAAAGCAAAAAATAGAAACTCAACTGCTAAAGTGCTAAGTAAAAAAAAATTATAATAATGTCATCTATATCATACAGTGGTTATAGACTCGATTTATTTAATACATTGAAACACACTCAGCTATCACAACACATAGCTTATTATTATTTTTACGAATTGTCCTTTAACCTATGCCTTATCTTTTGTGCGAATAGTTCAGTGTAGCTAGCCATTGTATTTTTTAGTACCTAGTGACATACCATAATTGATATGTATTATTAAGTGTCCGTGATGGAACGTATAAATATAACTCGGTCTGGCGTCCCTCATTAAAGTCAACTTGCTCACTACTTTTCTTCCACTTCAACATGCGCTGGATGTTTGCAATCATATGTCAAACGAGAAAATCAATAGAACACATTTCAAAAAAACAAAACACATCCATAGCGGACTTGTGAACTTATATATAACTGTTCAATGTGATAAAATAATCGACAATTAATCCTCATGGTCCGAAGTAATTTTATAACGCATAAAAAATGTGACCATACACAGAAGAGATTATTAACACTATTTCGCTCGATGAAAACGTGACGCGGCCGCCATTAAAAATACCCGTGCAGGAAATTAATACTTCAGAAATATCATACAAATATTAGATCGTAGTGTATAGTACAGCAATTTACTACATAATGTTTTTCAAAATTAACATATAATATCGAAATATTTCCAATACATTAAGTAGACTGCCGTATCCGCTACACAGTGGTATAAACGAGTTCAAATGAATATAAATAAAGATATAATTATTACTCGTACATATACAGTGAAACCACCTTATAACGGAATAACTCGATATTATCTGATTTTTTTTCCGGATATAGGAGTTTCCCTTATAAGGGAGACAAAAATATACTCGGGACTCTAATTATTTTTCACTGTAATGAGATTTCCGTCTTATAATAATAGTCCATTATAATTAGGTTTTATAATATATAATTTATTATGAATTTATGAATCATGATTATATTAATATATTATACTATATTAAATTGTCTTATAAATGCATATTATAAGTGTGATATATATTGGAAGATCAATTAATATTGCGATATGCTTTACCTAAGCATAATAACTTTATTTGGGTCTGACATTTTATAGGAAAACAGTTATATAGTAACAATTAGATAGTAGCAACATATTGTCAATGGCAGTATAAAAGTAATATTATTATAATTATTTGAAGTTTTATTCGCTAATAAGCGATGCAGTTGGACTGCGTATGGATTACCTAGAAATAGTAATGTGCAGTTTGTTGATATTGTCGTATAATATTATAGACTCCAGAGTTATAAATTCTGATGGTTGTCATAAAATTATTAACGGTGATAGTAAAAGGAACTATTATAATATCACACGATTCACATGCACGGGTTTTATTGACACCTTTGTAGCATATATGTATAAATGCAATGATTCGGTATTGTTATAACTTAATAGAACAATTTAGGAAATAAAAGTCTGTGCAGGAGTTCAACTAAAGTATTGTTGAATAATATTAATAATTTAACGACAATTGTGCGTTGAAATACAACATAATATAGTTAATTGTATAATTGTAAACAATCGATAAGTACACATTACCTTAGGTACGATACTACTATATAAAATAATGTACGTTAATTAAGCTAATTATAATTGTGTATTAAAGTCTGAGAACCCTCTTACGCCACAAACAGAAAGAGAGTGAGAGAGTGAGAGAGTGAGAGAGTGAGAGAGTGAGAGAGAGAAAGAGATGGTATCGTCACCATAACTGTTTCACTGGGAAAAATACATTACATAAAATAATATTATACAGATGAAAGAAACGTACGTGAGAAGGATTGTCATTTTGGAATTTTTTTCTGTTTTAAGACTTAGTGAGTTTTTCAACAGTATTAAAAAGCAGCAAACTCATTTTTTTCTTTCATTACAATTTTAATTACGAACGAAATGTATTAGTGAAATGTAATATCAAGTCTGTCAATTCGCCAAGCTGAGACGAATTTTGAATAGCAACGAAAGTCTCTCTTTATACAAACAGTTTCAGCAGTATATGCGTATATCACTCTTTACAACTGAAGCTGTCTCAGAAATCGGTAAAATGAAATAAAAACAATAAAGGCCGTGACTGTTATCGCGATTTGTAGAACGGCAAACGGCGTACGTCAAGGCTTTTACATTTTATTCAATCCATCTATGACCACAAAGCCGATTTGATCAGATGGTAGATTTATTTTAAATAGTACCTACTTGCCTAGTTGCCTGGTTACCTTACGTCCATTGGTTGAAATTCGACCAGAACAAAGCCGTTTCAATTGTAAAATGCAAAACGTTAAAAAATATTGCATTTTACATTGCAAATGCAGTAGGTACACTGTATCGGCGTTCGTTGTAGGTAATCATTCGCCATTTATTCGTATGAATGTCTTATAATATGGGAAAAACAGGAATTTCTTACTTCAGTTTCCTATACTATAAGAAAAATATAACATCAAGTATGTAGATTCGCCATTTTTTCGAATAGCAACGAGTTTCTGCTTTTATACAAATAGTATCAGGAGTATAGGAATCTACGTAAATCACTATTTAGAATTGCTGCTATCCAGTATTCGATAAAATGAAAATAAAATCAATAAACGCCGAGACAGTTACCACGATTTGTGAAAAGACATGTCGAGGTTTTGACTTTCAAACATCAAAGTGGTTAAAATTGGTAAAACAAAATATGAAATCACTGATAGTAAATCACCATCCCTAATCCTACAGAGCAGTGGTTTTCAATACCAGTGGGTGACGACCTTATAGCGATCGTAGTACACTTGCTATGGTTACATTATAAAAAATAAAATGTTCCAGTATTTAGTTAAATAGAAAGGTAATAAAACAAAGAATATTTTGAAAGTAGGTAAGTACCTACATTAATTAATTATAAATAGTATCACCTATTGATCGAAAACACTGAAAAACAGTTTCAACTGTGTAATTTACACGCCCTACAATACTGCATTTATATATTAATATAAATTTGAATGACTATTTTTAACTGTTATTTTCATTTTTACCTACATTGAATAATATACTGTTTTTTTTTTTTTAATATTTCGTATTATCCAACATCGAGATTTTTTAAAAAATGTTAAGAATTTTATGATATTTTAAGACTGCCTAAACTTCTAATATACCTTACATTTTAAAAATAAACAAATTAACAAAAAGCAGAGAAGTAAATGTCACTCTTCTGTACATTAGGCGTCTAAGAGGTGGCTCCCAAAAAAATTTTAAACTGACTTTCCGGGTAGAAAATTTTCTTCTGTTAAAGGTAGACATACTAATAAGGAATATCGTATTAAATTTTTAAATTTTAGATATAAAAAAATTTCTATGAACTTCTAACTAAATATAATTTGCATATTTTTGTTATTTTTACAAATGTTGTTAAAATATTAGGTTTAAACGCTCATAAAAAAATATTGTGGATTTACGATCAACTTTTTTTTAATTCCCATTAACAACTTACAAAGAAACTTGTATAACATTTACAAGTTTTTTACAGTACAAAAACTTTTTTATCGACTTACGTTTAAAAAACGAATAATAATAACCGACAATTTGGAAATTTTATGGTGCCTAGAAAATGCTAACACAAATATTTGGTGAAAATTGAATGTATCTATGGTCAGTTTTGTTAGAATTACACTAAAAACTAAAATCAGTTTTTCAAAAATTGGTTTTGAGTAAAAATTCCCGTTTTTTCTTAATCGTTCGTTGGTTTTTATTGTTTCTTTTGGAAACTATTGAGAATTTAAAATTTTGATCTCCCAAATTCACAAACTAGATTCACTTTAATACCAGAAAAGTTGCTGTTGAAGAAAATTGAAGCACTATTACTGCAATAAACCGTGATGACACACACAAAGAAAAAAAATATAAAAACACGAATCACTGTAATATCAATACATTCATCACTCCTCTCAGTATCTAAAATGTAATGGTAAAACAATAATAAATAACCATAAATGATTGACATCAATACTTAAAGCTATATTGTGCAAGTAAATATGTCGCAACATATAACATTTGTAAAAAATGTATAAAACAAACAGAGTGCTCTATTATCAAAAATTCATTGGTTCAAATCTGTAAAAAATATTTATATTTCATCCCTCACTGTGATAAGAAACCATATTATATCAGTAATATGATGCAAAGGTTGGTCGGGAATTGGACCACATTTTATTTACTTGTTTCGTATATAAAATATTTTTATATTTTGTTACCGGGGTATCGTAAGGCCTGATTCATTTGGGCGAATAACCCAAAATTCACCAGAATAAAGCATATATCATTTGGGCGAGAAATTAACCGATCGTTTAGGTGAATTAATAAATTATTGAATGAAAGGGTAGTAAACTACCTACATATACATTACTTTGTTAATCAAGAAAAAAGTATGATAATAAAAACATGCTCAACTAATCTTAAATTGTTTTGCGATTTGTATTTGGTATTTTTCTTATTCCCCAAAACGTTTTGTCCAGTTATATACGCTTCACGAGTACAGGCAAAAGTTTTATGTACCAGTTGCATTTTGTTTCTTATCATCTAAAACTACTCAACAATACGAATTAATGTGGTATGAAATTATTCATTTATGTAGAACTTTAGTAAATACTAAATTAAATATTACTAAATTTTATTCGGGTTTTGAAATTGCCGATCATAAATCTATACTGAAATCAGTTAGAGTTAACTGTTAACTGTTAACGGTTAGTCCTAAGTCTCTAAAACTGTTAAGGAAAACGTAATAGATAAATTATAGGTCCGTGTAAATTTAGACCAAATGATATACATAAATTCGCCCAAACGATAATTTGTTATTTTGGGTCATTCACCCAAACGAAAGCTTCCCGTTTCGTGTATTGGGAAATATATTTATCATTTAATAAAAATTACTTTAATAACTAAATAACTAAAATAAATTCAATTTAATACGAATCATATAATTATTCATTCAATTAAGCCAAAAATATATCATAATTTTTTTAAATAGGTAATGCGATAAAGGCTGTATCAACCCAAGTTTGTTCTCTTTCATCGTATTCCTTTATTACATTTAAAACGATTAATACCAAATAATTCATTGGCTACAATTTGATGGGAACTACTCGACGGATATTTTGAAAACATGTCATCATTATTTAGCGGTATCGTGACAATATACATCCTTATATTTTCTTATTATCTTATAATAAAGTTTATAAAAATAGTTAAGCAAAGTGGCCCATACACTGAGTGGCACCTTTTATAAATGTGACATTTTAGCAGCCCAGTTCTTCTTGAAGAAATGTTGACTGTGGACGAATCCTCGGACAACTGGTGCGTTTTTTTCACACCTGTTTGAGCGAACGATTTTTCAGTTAATAGATAGACGTAGACGTATTATCGGTGATAGGACACGTCTCCGGGCAACTGTGTTCTGTCGGACGACGACGATAAACAAACAAACCGTTAAACGAAAAAGATAGTTGAAAAATAAAGTGAATCCGTTGGCAACGGCAAGAACCATCGATACAAAAGCGACGCGATGTACCGCCAAGGTATGGCGCTAGTGGCGATGGTGATCGTTCTGCCGTCGGCGATGACGATCGGAGTCTTGTGCGACCGCGACATCAGCAGCGCCGGTACTGACGGTGATAGTAGTGGCGGTGCTGACGGTGATAGCGGTGGTGGTGTGTGCGGGGCGGGAGGTCTCAAGGAAGCCATTCAAGATCTGTACGCCGAGATCATAGCGTATGAGAGTGGCTGCGGCAGCGGTGTCGGCGGTGATCCGTCAGCCCCTCGGCTCGACGACGTGTCGTCCGCCAAAGCGAAATTCGTGTCGGAAAGCCTGCGCAAAATGATCGGCCACATGGACACTACCGACGGAGCGGTTGGAGACGGCAGTAGCGGCGCCGAAGCGGTCGAATGGAAACTGCGCAGCAAACAAAAAGAGGTGATCGACGCTCTCAGGCGGTACGACGAGACGCACGGCGCCAAGGTCAGCGATCAAGCGGCGAAGCACGTCAACTGGCTGATGGACAAATGCGTGCAAATGGCGTTGGCAAAGAACGTGGCCGTGGACGCGACCCCGACGACAGCAGCAGTCAAGCAGATCAAGCACGACGACATGGGTGCGCTACAGAAGTGTTTTAACGATTTGTTGGACCGGTTCGAACGTTTGAAGATGTCGGACATATCGACGGTCAACTCTCGTGGTATCTACGGCAACAGGTCCTTGACGTCGTCACCGTCGTCAGCGCGGCCACCACCGTCACCGCGGCCACCGCAAACACCGCCGACACCACCGACACCGCGGCCACCTCCGCCGACGAGGATGCCGCCAGCAACCAAGTCACCGCAGAAGACAAAGCAGCCACCGCCGACGGCCAAGCCACCACCACCACCACCACCACCTCAGCGGACGACCCGTTTGGTCAGCCGTTTCAAGTTCAGGCAGTTCACCCACAAGCAACCATGCGTCAAGATCGCCGACGCAGTGGTCGACTACCAGTGACCGGTGACCGGATCAGCACGTGTATCCCGCCGACGTTTTGGCGGATATTTTTGTTTTATAAATGTTTTTCGATATTCGTTTCTTGCTTCGAACGCCTTTAACGAAACTTTACGCTTCATATAAGTTATATCATAATAATTATAATAATAAACACCGTAATGTCGATGTTTAAATTTTGAAAAAAAACTACGATTATATGGGTTATAGAGTACATTATATTAGTTTATAAGTACATAATACATTTTTGAACCACCTATGCACATGGCGTGATCTGAGAATCTGACTTTCAATTTACTAGTAACCCAAACGCTACAACACAAACAAGTGCTTATAATACTTTATCAGATGTCGGTCACACTCAAAAATAATATTGTATTGTATCGAACCGAACTTACACGAACAGAGCTTTTGAATTACATGTCTAATCCAAATTTTTATTTATATGTCAAACCAAAATAATCATTTTAATAATAATCGAGTTTGAATTTAATGCAATTTAAGTCTTATTTGTTCTTACTTATCTGTTTGCTACTTGCAGGTTTATTAAAAATGATAAACAAGTATAACTAAGTTTTTACTGTTGTATTCTTACATCAAGAAAAGTTAAACAATATAGATAAGATAGAAATTTAAAAATAAATAACAACGTACACATTTTTTGTTTGAAAAGTTTGACATGCTCGATTGGTTTTTGGAATACATACATTTGTTTGAAGTTTGAACTACCTATTTTGTACTTAGGATTAATTATAAAATGTCATACATTTTGTTCAAGTTTGGTTTTTCTTAAAACCAGGTTCGACTTTCGAACTCCAACTGAACACTTAAATTTCGTTCGATAGTCTAGTATTAATATTATTTAGCCAAAATACAGAAATACTTATTAACATTCGCCTATACGAATAGTGGATCTATTTGTTCACTCCAACAAGCCAGTCTATAATTATACTACTGTGATGCACTTTTCCAGTACCTAACTAGTTCAATGAAAATACTTGAGACAATATGTAATATAATAATACAATAATTGAGAATTTGAATTAGTAAATAGAATTTAACGTGTTTATATCAAAGATCGAATCAGAAAATTAGAAAAAGCAAGTGGTCCACAACGTTTTGGGTTGAAGCACCTCGTAAAACTCGATAACTCAAACGTAGTCGTCCTAAAGACGTTTTACTTTAGTAATTAACTTTATTAATATTAAAAATAAAATATATTTTGAATAATTGTAACTACTACTTGTAATACAATAATATTATTACATCATAATGAAAAATGAATAGTTTTGCTGTATGATCAATATTATTCGATGTAGAAATGCCAAAAAAGCAAATCTATTGTACATCTAATTTAGATGATTTTTTTGTCAGAAATACTTAAATTAAAAAAAAATTAACATGTTAAGGGTCCACCTGCTACTGGGGATATTAACACGTCTCAAACTTAATTAGTTGATTTGCAGTTTGCATTATTATTATTTTAATACAATCAATTGTATACCTGTTATTCGTACTGTAATGTCAATTCCATAAGAACATATTGTACTTATTACTCAATACTGTGCATCATAATATTATACCTCGTAATGTGTATTCCGTTTTGTAATACAAACAATATAAATTAATGGAAATACAACTCTTCCATCATTTAACGTAATTATTATTGTGTCACTTAAAGACACGTCTCATTGTTCAGTGGAATTACGTTCTATACAATTACCTACATATTACAATAATTATTAACTTAAACATTCCCATAGATGTATTTTGTTAAATACTGTAGGTACTTACTTAAAATAAATACTTGTACTAAATATGCATAATGTGACCGTCAACGTAAGGCAAAATTAATTGAAACACATCCCACGGGCCATGGCACATTATTTATCTGTCTGATATATAAGTTGTTTTTTTTTAAATAAATTAATTAAATTGGAGTAACTACGTTTATTTATACATCAAATTGTAATTTTTCTGGAAAATAAATTTGAATCGTAATATTTTGGTATAATTTAATATAATATATTGTAAAATATACATTTTTATCATCATTTTTTAAATGTATGAATCAATATTAGGATTCAACTAAATACCAATAGCGATATATTACAAAATATTGCATTTATTTTTAAAAGGTAAGCAGATGTTTGGAAGAAATTATTAGATTTTAATAAGATCAAAAACTTTTAATCGCTTTCAATTGTCCGTATTAATTGACAACAAGTTGAAATATGTCATATTGTTATGGTGACAGTTAAATAACATTTTTTTTGCACTTTATAAAAATAAAAATCTTATCAAACAAGTTTTGTTTTATTTTTTCAACAGATATAAATATTTCCTTCGTTGAACATTAATACCTGTTTATTTTTACAGTTATATACTATATCCTTTGCCATGCAAAAAGTATTTAAATGCACTTTTTGTAAAATTTGAACCGAAATGAAGTGTATCATTAATAATTAATATGGTAATTTTCTTTTATTGCTAATACTTGAATCCTAATTTAAAATCCAACAACACCCAATAGGTGCGAAATAATAAAAAGTGACATTTTAATTACAAAATACATTTATGACAATATGTAAGTGTTATACTTAACTTTGATTGTTAGTGTGTTGTACAGCTGAACATGGTATCAGTTGTATTATTGGGTTCAAGAGTGATATAGTAAATATCCTTATTTTGATATTTGGATATAACATTTTTTTATAGAGTAATATTATAATGCGAATATCATTACAAAGCACTTATTTTCGATATAAAAAAATATTCTTATTTATAGTAAGTTGACTGTATATATTAAAATAATAAACATAAGTAGCCAAGAGGTACATGGAAAACATTATAACGTTATATTAAAAAAACATTGAATTAAAACAATATTATTATAATAAAATATAATATATTATTCACATCAATTTGTATTATATTTTTTTTCTTCGATCTGGAAGAAATATTTTGATATCAGTCGGGGTATTATTTCGGTATTGCTTCGGAATTACATAATTTATTGTATGAGTTAATTTTTTCAGAAATATAATATATGGTTTACCTTTCCGACCAGCTTGTATAATCCTATATTATTTGCACGGGTAATTATATTTAAACTGTATAATTCATTTTATTTTTTTTTTCAAACTTCACGACAATTTTTCACGAGCACGCTTGAGCACCGTAGTTGTCAATACTTCGAATATTTTTTTAAATAGATAACCGAAATCCTTTTTTGATAAACCAAGTGTCGTTTATAATTATCCATAAAGCGAGTATACCAAGAATATTTTTTATTGTTTCTTTGTGATTGAGTAATGGCATATATATTTAATCAACCAAGTGTATCATGTAGCCTGGAACATCTTTTTTACTGATTCAATAGTACTGTTCATGTTATCAATCTACTCCCGTAAAATAATATTACAAGTGACTACTCCTTACGCAACAGAACTGTAGTGAAGGTTAGGTTAAAACAAAGGCCTAACCTAACCTAACCTACCTTTTTTATGAATTACAATATAAACAAATAATGCAGTTATGTAGGTAGATATTGGTTTTTACATTCCGACTACTGCACTAATCTGAATATAATAAAATATCCTGTATACTTTTAAATATGTACATTAAAAACGCTGTAACAATCTCAGAGTTTTATTTACAAGAATTTCAAATTTTGGCACATAAACAGTAAATCGAATTATTTGAAGTAACGTCATCATAATATAATGTTAAATCATATGTTAGTAGGAAGAGAGTTTCCTATACCATAGTACATATGGCCTATAATTCGGAAAATGGAATAAGCAGGACACGTTGAAGGTTATCGAATACACAGCTTTAAAATCTTTGATACTTTGTTAAATTTTCATCTAATAAATATTTGTTTAAAATTAGATCTACTTTCAATTCTGACCGGATTCAAAATTAGATAATTTTGCTATGTGTGAACAATATAATAATGATAGCAATAATATCATATAAATACCAATGTAGGTGCTTTGCCTTTGTTATAATGTTTCATGAATAATCCAGTGTCCTCTAATAAATTCCTGTCTCAAAGATAAAATAATAAAATTTCTTATTTTGTGATTCCGGTTTTTTTTCCAGAACTGACTTTTCCATTTTTTTTTGTTTTTACCGAATTGAGTTATACATAAAAACACGCAAAGTGGATTGAAATATCGAGTGAAGTAATTAATTTATATCGAAACGCACAACCTATTTCCACCGTAGAAATCAATTGTCAACTGTTTATTTTTTTCAAAACTGTCTTTTCTGTCTTTTGCTTATTACGAAACACATTATTTCCAATTCTGGTATTCTGTTTTTTTTTTAATTTTATTTTTTACAGGACTATTTTCCAGTATTAGTAGAATGGACAAAACATCAAAAGTAATCTGTTTCTGTTCTATGGAAGATATTGTTTAATCATATATTAATAACCATGACATTCATGAGTTGCATAATTGAACATTACCTAATTAATGGGATTAAAACGTTTCATTTGTCTATGAAATACAGAAAATGTTTTACACCTACAAGCTTTTAGTACTTTCGAGTATGCATTTTATTTACTGAGATATGAGTATCTGTGATGGAATTTTTGACCATTTTTTTTCGCAATAATTTATATTTAAAATTATTAAACTCGCACATTTACTATAAAATACAAATAATAGTTATGAAATAAAAAAATGAAGTCCTATTAATTTTCTTCTGAAAAAGCATAATTTCCAAAAGAAGTTTGTTAGAAAAATTAAAATTGTTTTGTACAAACAAATATTAATCATTATAATTAAAAAATGATACTAAAAAAATTTATAATAAATTAAACTTGAAAAAAATGTCAAGTAAAATATTTCACAGCCAGAACAAATTGTTTAAATTCGACATCTACATCTAAATGGTCTCTATACAATTTCAAAGTCTGATTCAGTTCTTATAAATAGTAGGTATCTTTTGTTTACTTTTATGTTTAATATAATGATCATATATGATATCAAACTTTTTATATTCAAAGTGCAATTAAATTGACAACTTTTTTTTTAAATTTTCTATTTTTAAATATTCTTTTAGCTATTAAACAGACAGAAAATAATACACTTTCAGCCACTTTTTATATGACGACAATATATTTATAATAAACGTAGTTTTACGTCTCTGTGACAGTAAAATCACTTTTATTAACGTCATGTGCTGTTGAGAACACTGTTTCTTGGATTTAACGTCTGCTACGTCGGCAGACTTAGAAAAACTCATAACACGTAATCCTAGACAGAGAGATTTATAAATAATACTCACCACTTGGATGATAAATCGGGAATCGAATAAAATTATAAATTCTTCGTATTTAGGCCTTATGTACACACAAATATACCTGCGTCAAGTGTTTTATCATTAATTTCTAATAGCTTATATCAACGCACCATGTTGCTTCACACTCACGGCTCACCCTCTGGCTCTCAAATTCTACAAAAGCCTTTGTATTCAAGATACATATATAGATACTATAAATTTGAATAATATTAAAAATATGATCCCCAAAAATAGCACACTATGTTACCACCATAATATAATAATAAAATGAAAATATTCACGAAGAAGAAATTCACATGCACATACAAATACATATCTAGGTAGGTTATTAACAATAAAAATAGCATGAAATCTATTTCAAAACGTTCGTCATTTAAATATTGTTTGCAAAACACAGATGATCTAATTAAAATGCCCTCGAAAAAAAATAGAAGTTCATTTGTATTTGTTAAGTAGATAGGTACTGTATTATAATTATTATGACATTAGTTTTTAATTTGCACTGTTACTATTATAACCTCAGGCCTCAGATTACGTAAACTAAACTTTTAACGCATTAATTAAAAATAAAAACATTTAATAGATAGTTATTTATTATTAATGGTGTTTAAAAACTTGAAAATGTCGACCGTTCAACAAAGCATGTAATGCGTGTAGTTAGAAAATAATCGTTATAATTCATGAAGGTTAAAAAATAGTTGAATAATTAAACATCTTAATGTTTAACATTAGCATTGTACATATATAATAATCAATGTATATCGTTCACAATATAACATACTGAACATTTTCTTCGTCCCACGGTTACCTATCGATTTTTTAGAAAACAGACGTATTTACTAAATGATAATGATTATAACAATATAATAGTAATAATAATAATAACAATAAATAACATACCTACAATGTTTTTCTTGAAGTATGTATTTATTTCAATGCTGATTTTCGGAATTATTAAATATATTAAATTCTTAAACACTAAATTTTCAAATTCCTAAGTAGGTACCTACTAATATCATATAAAAATCAGAGTACCTATTAAATTTTTTTAATAACTTTTTTATAGAGAACGTATTGTGGTGGCAGTAAAACCATACTTACTATTTACCATTTTTATCTTCTTGGATTACAAGTTACCTATAATTTATGATATATAATATTATAATAAATAATAATCAATATTATAATAAATTAGGTAATAAAAATGAAATATTTTTGGAATAAGCTAGGCCAACATTATATGTAGTAAAAAAAGAAATTAATAATAGTACCTACCTAGTATACCTAGATTAAAACAAAATATTTTTATAAATAGAGGCCAGTATATCATATTATTATCATCGATGCCCAGAATAGTTTTTGGTTGGTATGATAAATCTTTGAACTCATCCTTTAACTTTACACCACAAGTACAGTGACCTGTTCAATGACAAGGTATATTTAAAAGTTATTTTACAGCAGAAAGATATCCTCATTTTTTAGATTTTAAACTATCTAATTGATCTTCAATCAAACTAATTTGATATTGTAAATCCAAATAGAGATTATTTGTCTAATTCAAAATTCAAATATAATTTTACAAAAATATCAACAGTTAAATTATAAATAAATAATAATAATTTTTCTGTGCCAAAAAATAATGAAAATGTAAGAATTTTGTTTCTTAAAAAAATCTTCATCTTTTTAGATGAAATTAACAATTATTAGAAATCCTCCATAAATTTTACGTATTAAAGAATAGATAAAAAATTATTAAACATCATAGAGAGAGCTATTGGTTTATTGTGATCCGTGCTATATTTTTCTTGTATGGGTATTAATAGAATTTGAAAAAAAGCTTTGCTTTAAATATTGTCTTTATACTTTAGGTCCACGATTATAATATTAATATTTAAACTTATCTAAAGTAAGATAACATTGAATAAGTGATGCACTTACTATTACAGATTTTATACATTTTACGAAGGTAAATAATACTATAATGTTTCTTCAAAGGTTTTTTTAATTTAATTAATTACATTTTCCTAATGCATGCGTCGTATACGTCTATGGAGTTAATGAATATTTATTTGTTGATTATTTCGTTATTTAGGTATACAATATCAGTTTAGTAATGTATTAATTTTATAAATGATAAAAAACAAATTGTATTTATTTGTATCTTTTTTTCGAAGTATTAAGAAAAATATCTTTTTCTCCCATATTTACTCGAAGATTAAATACATATCTCTTAGGACATTCAAAAATATCAAATGTCAAAAACTAACCAGTGTAAAGTATTTATTTATCTTTAAGAAAATATTTAGTATAATATAAACTTTTAATTTGCAAATGGATATCTATTTTTTTAGGTTATATACTTTTATCATATCTTCTCCATTCGCAAAATAAATTATATTCTAGACAGCAAAGTCCTTATCGTTGTTTAATAGATTCTTTATTTTATTTTGAATTATTAATCAATATATATATATATATATATTTACAGATTGTATATTATATTCATATGCTTTTATCCTGATTACTTTGTATAACATAGACTTTTTAGTTTTTAATCTTATATCAACAATATGAACATTTTATACAAATTCATATTCATTTATTGCAATGTAATTAGTTTTTTTTTGAACTAGTTTTTAACTACAGTTTATTATTAAACAGTTGTACGCACATTGTTGTCTTCGTCTTAAATGCATAACATACCGAATTTTAGTTTCAGAAGAATCCACGTCTTAACTCAGTAGTGTTTAATATTGTAAACAATTGACCTATATTATAACATATGCTCATATTTAAAGATCTCATAATATTATGTTAAACTATTTGGTACTTTTGCAGAATAGTTGTAAGAAAATACTACTAAATTGCTGTAGTTAAATTTGTAAGGAAACTATGAAGTACACTATCATGGTATAATATTATTTAAATGACTACATTGCAATTCCTATATTACATTTATTAATGGAAACAGCAGTGGAGTCAAATAATTATATTTTGACGGAAATATTAGCCAAATAAAATAATAAACGAGTGTGCACCAGCTAATAACGAGTAATGGTTGTCAAGACGACTTAGCTGGATAAAAATAAAAGCATTTTCTTTTTTCCGGGAGTATTGTAGCGCATATACGGCAAAGCTTTAATCGTCATAGATTATCTCGTAATACCATGCGACAATCGACCATCACGTACAAAATATATGTAACGTATTAATTGACGTGGCGTTTAACAGTTTTGGTCCTTTTGACATGAAAAGCTGACAGAACGACCGTATAATAGGCATATTATCCTGTTATAATAGGTCTGCGAAACCACGTACGACGGACTTTTAGTCCGACGACTTTGTCAGTGGTGGTCGTACGTACCCAGTTGTGAGACCAGGACAGATTTCAAACTCCACTGCCACCCCTTGACAAGTCTAAAACAATTTATTACGTAGATTTAATCTAGTATAAAATATGAATGTAAAATATAGAAATTTGTCAAATAAAAATGATTTCGTCGTAGTTCAAATTATTATACTATATTATTGTAACAAAAAAATGATAACACAACTATGAAATAGATTTAAGACGTTGCATCTAACACCCTTCTATCATCCCGACCGTTTTCAAAAACATAGGTGTCGAAGAATGGTAGATATTTAAAAGTAGGTTTGTATCCTATTGTGCAATTATATTCGTTATTGTCACTGTGCTTTTATTTGAGTGTATACGTATTGTGTATAAATAATTAACTACATAATATTATAATAATGTTTATAAAAGTAAACGCTAAATTCTGAGTAAAATAATACGGTGAAGTCAATTACATTTGACATATTATTAAGAAATGAATTTAATAAAACAACATTATAATTTTCAATAAAAACAATGCCAGCGTGTTGTGTACCATTATACATTAAAATGTATGTAGATACTATTATACCATTTTTTCACAACAATGTTTGTAGAAAATGCATGTTCACACAAAAATGAAAGTACTTAATAGGTATATGGGTTTACAGCATACTTATTAGTACCTACTGGAAATACTATCTATTAGTTGGTTACTTGTTTTTAAATAAAATTGTGGTAGTTGGATGTGTTCGTGAAAATACTTTTAGCTAGAGTTAAAAATGATGGCGATTTTCACCGGTCCATTGAGTGCGCACGTACCTATGCATTATGTTTTCACGTCATTTCAGCAAAGACATCGAAAATAAGGATCGCAGTTAAACAACGAGATCGTCTTCGTTAACCGAGTGCAATAAATAATAATATATATTTACGATTCTTCTATCGCCAGCATCGTTTCCAATGCCACGCACCAAACAGTATTAGTGTTAGAAAAAGCCGTTTTCGTCGTCTTCAGTGGTCAAAACACGTTCGAGGCGATAACAATATTATATAAACAGCACATATTATGTGATCGTGCTACGCGTAAGTACTGTGATAATAGGTAGGTAGCTACCAGGTCTATCACGCGATGTCAATACATATCGTCTGGTGACAGAAGGGCAACGATAGATTGATAGGATTAATACTGTGGGAAGAAGGGGGGGGGGGGCAAAACCGTATACTGAGATTTTTTGCCCAAACGAACTCGTATTTTGTTCACACTATAATTTGGTGGTTACTTTAGGAGGTTAGAAGTGGGAAATCCTCTAAATTTTTTAAGAATCGCAAAAACCCCCAAAAAACAGCGAAAAAACGCCAATGCATGTGAATCCCAGTTTTTGACCAAATCGACTTTGATGTCTGTTATTTAAAAACGAACAATCGAAGAGAATTATTTAAATATTCACAAAATAATTTTAACAGCACTTTCTGGATATAATTTATTGTTTCTTTTCCTTAATTTCATTGTATACAAATAACAATAAAACACATAATATGTAAAGCCGGTAAGCTTTGCTAGTATACATCTTTGGCAGTTTTTTTTTTCGACGGCCCAGCACTGGTTGAAATATTGACGCCCAATACCCTATCACCTATTTTATGCGTTTTTATTGTGTTTACTTTACTAGCGTCCACTCATGGAGACATTGACGCATCGTTTCAAATCGATTTTCGGCGTTAGAAGCTCCTTGAGCAATACTTTGATTCTCCTGAGGGTAGGTATAGAGTATCTTTTTCTGTATCACAGCACATAGATTTCGAAAGCCCTACCTATAAAATAAATGCATGTGTTTAATGTTAGCAGAGCAACTTAGCTAACATGATGTGTGAATGTGTAAATTGTATTATATTATTGAAATGCAGTTGTACCAAACAAATAGTTAAACATGTCTAATGTGTGGTTTCTAAAGACAGATGCATAAAAAAAAACTATGAATAGTCTTGTCAAAAGTTCACCCCCGAAAGGTCATCATGGGTAAACACGTTTTATTATATTTTTATTTTATACTAACGTCGCGTTCCTGAAAGTCCACACTATTAATTAAAAAATACATAATTTACAAGAATCTCTAGCTATATCTGAATTGGATGATCACGAGTACGCGTGGAATAGATTGAATTAATAAAATAGATGTGAAATTATTATAATATACACATTTTAAAGGCTTGTAAAATAAAAAGTACAATATTTTGCTTAATAATATTAAAAATATGTTAATTAGGTATTTGTAAGTGTAAGAATTATAATTACAACGCTTCAATTCAATTTCCGAAGAAAATTGCTTTTGAACATACTATTACATTTTTAAATAATAGCGTAGTTTATTATTTTAATATAATTCAGTATTTTAAATATAAAATATGAGGTAGTTAATAATTATATAAGAACATAGGCACGTAGCACACAATGGAGCTCAATAAGTGCTAAAACTGTGCTCATATAAAATAATAAAGTAGATAATTAATGCTGAAATTACATGTTACATTGTTTTTGGTACAATTATTTATAATTCAATTTCAAACGTAATAATAGTCCGGATGTAAAACTTTGCATTAATCAATCACTTTATTTTTTATCAATAAAAATAAAACAATGAAAACATTGTGTTTTAAAGGGGCTTCCCAATCCACAATGAATCAATGATGTCGTGTGGCGTATATTCAATGAAAAATTGGTAACTCTACATGTTTAACACGTTACATTTTTTAATGAACAATGAGGGTGGGTACGTCGAGTAGTGAATCTCCTTTAATATTACATATTTCATAAAATAAAACAATTTTAAAAGTACAGTTTTAACCAAATATTGTTCTAAAAAAACCACGGTACTGCGTACTATAATTATTATTTTACTTCATTTTACATGACATGTATACATTGTATACTTGACGAGGGGTAATGTATAGGCAAAAGTGGTACATAACGGTGTTGGGGATCATACCATGACTTCTATAAATTATTAAGTTGACTCTAATACAAATAAACCATAGTTATTGCGCGAGATGCAACCTGAATAGAGCAACAGTGCGTTTGAAAGTGTTGTTGTCAGGTATTGTTTGCTTGCGGGCAGATCGCTGGTTGTGTTCTTACCACGGCGATGTACAGATGAATCGCCGTGCGATGAGTAGTGGACTATATATGAAGAGAGAGTTAAACGGAAAATGAAGAGTGTAGGAAATTCAGGTCAGATTTAAATTCAACACGAAACAATTTATATGTAGGTACGCTAGTACTTCATATTTTGAGTGCAATAATAAATAATAATAATGCACCGAAAATAACTATAGGTATTTAAGGTTAGTGATGATAATAATACACGAAAATAAAACAACTATTTTAATAATACACAGGTGGGTGACGACAGAATAAGATTAGGTGTGTACTACCTGACACCGGATGGTCAGCTGATAATCGGCGTCAAGGATCCATTTCGATCCGTGATCGGCGGCTGGTTTGCGCGTGCGTAGACGGGAAGACGGTCTGTGATAGATATTATGGCTGCGCGTGAGGGTTGAGTAATGAAGTTGTAACTCTTCTCAAGGCTCTTGTACAACGCACGCATAATGCGACCTGATGGGTTCGGATGCACTCGACCCTTACCAATACCCAGGTGTCCAAAGTCACGGAATGGGTGCAACGCGTGAATGCAGGTGAACAGCCAAACCGAGGGTCGCAAGGGGCAGTGGGTGGCGCTTGAACAATACTTGATGTAAGTTCTAACTATACGACGAATATATTTGTTGACGCTGTCGTACAAGGCCAAAGGGGAACAACGACAACGAGAACGAAAACGAACTGGCCGGGATCGAAAGCGGATTTTAACGGCACCGGTGTTCGCACTTACGGTGGATACACAAAAACGTGATGCGACTTTTAAGACGTTGACTCTACGACAGAGAGCGGAGCCGAGGGCAAGCTTGCGACGGGACAGAGACACACTGATGACGGTCACCTCTCTGGAGATGTCGAACGGTCGCTCGGCGAAGTCGTACGCGGCGATAGCGTAGGGCAAAGTCCAAACGGCATCTTGTACCCAACAGTTATTTTAGATGTATTGTTTTCATGTTACAAATGTATATGAGAAGCGGTGTTGATTGTATTTTAATTATCTTATGAATACCATATGATGTTTTAAAAGTTATAACCGCGATTACAACCCTTTAAGACATTTGTCAATTGTATTTTAACGAAATGAGTCAACAGAAAGGTCGCTACACTGTGTGAAATATTTTAATTTTTTTTTCTTTTGCAAATAACAAGTCCAACAATTTATTAAGAATGTCACGAATTTGCATTTGAAACAGCCACGCTATAAGTGACCATAAATGAGCTTCATTTTCTTGAACATTTACAAAATGAAACGAAATTCATCATTTCTATTATTCTGTCTACAGCATGTAATGGCCTGAAATTGAGGGTAAAATGTATATTCATAAACATTATGAATCCACAACAAAATGAGAAATTATAGGGAACGCTCCAATGGAATAATAAAAATGAGATATGAAATAATCAATAACCATTTTTTTCTTCAAATCTGTGATAATCAATTCTAACGTATTTTATTAAAGCGTTCATATTACTCACAATATCAAAAATATCAGTAAAATAAATCAGTATAAATAGTAAGTAATTACCCAAACCTTACTCGAAATATTATAACTTTATAGAAACATACATTATTGTAAATATATACAAAACACAAATCTATAAGTATACGTTTTACTTAATAGCTGTATATTATGATAACGAATACATTTTGATCAAACAAACAATGTAACTTTCTGTTGTTGTAGACCAAAACAAAATTTGGTTATCATTTGAAGAAATAAGTTTGTTAATCAGCAAGTGATGATTGACGGTTGTAGTTATTATGTAATAATATTACAATAATAAATATTATTTATTTAATTACAGAAACTCTATGTATACTCGATGTTACACAAAAAAAAAATATATATTCATTTGTAGGAAAAATATGAAAACATACAGTTAATAAATAAATACAATTTAATAAAACAAAAAAATATATTTTACAAGTAAAATCAATAAAGTCACAAACTATCACAATCAAAAACGTTTTTTCATGTCCATTAACGGATATTGTACTCGAGCAAAAGTAAATTTATATGAACAGAAATAGCATAATTTATAATATAATGTATCGATAAGAACTGTGAGATTTTCCACGAAACACCTTTTTTTTAAAAATAAATAAACAGTATTTGATGAAATGTATAGAAATTACTAAAAAAAAAAACGAACGAACGAGAAGACGAAAATTAAAATTATAATACTGATCAATGAATTAGGTGTCTTATCTAATTTAAAAGCTTATTAAAAGATTCTTTTACAATTTAATGACTGTTATTGACTACTGTGCTAAGATATATAATAACAAGTTAAAGAAATAAAATATCTTTAAATATAAGAAAACAATACGAATTTCAACGACCATTTTAGGTAAACAATGTAATTCACTAATTATGGTCACCCCAATTTTTCATGTACTATTTTAAGGAATGTTCTGTGGCGATACCTATTAATTTTTTCAAATATAACCACTTCTCCCCTACCCTTAAATTGTTTAATAGATGACTTTTTTTTTAAAAATATACTTGTGTCTAAACCAAAATAGTCCTTAAAAATGGTTTTACAAAACTAGAAATATATTAAACTAATCTAGCATCTAATTATTATTCTTGGACAGTTTTTATACAATTTGATTAGGTATAATTTTAATAACTTAAATGTTAGCTATTATATAATTTAAACGACTAAACCTATAATAATTATTACTCTATATATATATAAATATATACACTTAATGCCTATATATATAATATATCCTCAGTGCACACATTTGAATAATTCAGAACCTACTAGTTTGAATTTTGATTTTGATGAATTAACATTTTCAAAAATGCATTTCCTTGACAACAGAAAAAACAGTTCGTTTTAAAATGAAAAAAAATAATTTTATATCAAATCAGGTCACTCAAAAAAAAACTTGTATAAAATTTGTATAAAAATATAATTATTTCAAAATGTGATTCTGAAGGATTAACTAAATAAACATTACAAGAATTCAAATACATTCATTACTAAAGAAAAAATGGGAGTCAGCATGCTTGGCGAATCACTCTTTAAATAAGAATTGTCTTAATTACAATATTGTTTCATCTCATAATTAATCATTATGCAATTTGGTGTTAAAATAAAAAAAATGTCCATACAATTTAATCATACAATCATCACATAATTATAATTATTGCAGAACGTAACACATAAATCAATATTTTTTTTTACCTTAAACCCTTCTTTAATAAGATATATTTTACTATTCGTTACACTGAATAAAATGAAACCGAACATTTTTTTATGACCGAATTTTGAAGAAAAAAACGCTTCCACATGAATTTGTTTGACTATAATAAAAGGCGTATAGAAATTATTCAACATTAATCATATAATTTAGAATAATAATATGCGGAAAAATTTTTCTTGCGCCAGGAATGCAAAAACGAAACTATAACGGATCATTAAACAAAAAAAAACTTATGTACTTAATTCTTTTATTTCATAAACCATAGCTTTTCAATAAACAAAGCTTATTATGTGTGTATTATTAAATGTAATTAGTTTGGTGAAATAAAAAAACATTTTGAACTATATCGATTTTTTGTAAATAATATTTAAAACATTATCTAAAGTCAATTACAAAGCCAAATCTGAAGTTGCAAGTATTGCGTTTATTATTTACACTACAGTATGATACACAGTGTTTTTAGGGGTGCTCATTCTGACGTAGTGTAAATATTCCTTAGTTTTGAAGGACCTTCTCTTTAGTTGCACCAGTGAGTACATTATTACTATATTGTGACAATACAATTTATTCATTCGTTGTTATTATTCTCTCCTTCAGACAAATGATGTTCCTTCAACTATTAATTTAAATTTTTGATAAAATGTATATTTTCTTTAAAATGTGAATTCTTCACAATAAATAATTTAATATTTATTTACATTTCATAAACATTTTTATACAAGATATATTTTATTTAATTCAACGGATATAATTTACTAAACATAACATTATGTTAAGACAATTCAAAGGTGAGGTCATCTTAACCAAATTATAACCTTGAAGTATTATTATTACTTGTTTCCTTAAATAGAAATTCATATGTATTTCAATACCTCTATATTTTAACCTAATATCTTAAAACCCGGAATTCTACTAGTAATGTTTAGCTAAAATCTACCAAAGAGGAACAATATTGATTATATTATGTTTGAGGAGTAAACTGTATTTAATCGTATGGGCATTATCCTATACGGGCACGTTTTGGGCTTAAAACAAATACCATAAAAACTTGTACCGTTATATAGGTAGACCCTTGTAGACGAACGCTAGTGCAAGTATACGGGCAGCTCTTTATAACGGTTAAACTTTGGTATCGTTTCTATATCAATATAATATTATGCCCTCCGATAAGCATGTGCATAATGTGGCGCACACGTCAACAATGAATTAAGTTGCTTTTTCTTTTCCAGGGACCCTTGGCAATATGTGTCATTTATACAGTATGTAAATAAACCTTGAGTCACCTAAGTCAAAAAAAAATCAGCTAATGTAACCTAAATTGAGAACCAAAACACGTCCACAGCTGACTGCATTATATATATATAAATATATTATGGTCCATAAAAAACATATTAAAACAATAATTAAACATATATACAACCTAATCTATTCATTGCTCAAATTAATATCAAATTTTTAGGTCTACAAAAGGGAACTGATTCAACCCGTTTTGTAATCCAGTAAAAATATTATCAACAACATTTTTAATAATGATAATACCTTTTTTTGACATGATTAAAGTTGAAAGTATCGTCTTCTTTAATCTCTCCTGTTAATTATTTCTCATATTTAACTTTTTTTGGACTCAACTTTTTCATAGTATACAATTGTAGTTTCATTTTCTACTTTGGATAGTGCCATCACTCGTATCTCAAAAATTGTTTAGTATGTTAATAAAAGATAGGTTCCTAGATTAGAAGTGTTTTGCAGCTATGTCAACATTGTAAGTTTAAGTTTTTTGGAAATTTGTAATATCACATAAATTCAATCAATATTATTAAAAGTATTGTTCTAAACATTAAAAATACTAAGTATTATATCAATTGTTAATACATTCATAAAGATCTAAGCTTCAAACTTGGTTTCTTTCGATAATGTATTAAAAATAGCAACACTATTAAATACTTTATTTAACTGTGTATTTAATGACATAGTAACATGATGTTTCACTGATCATCTAGTTGAACTAGGTACTTATATCTTTTTAATAGTATCTATTTATATATAAATACATGTGTAGCTATACGATATAATAGCTGTGTTGTACAAGAAGATAAACAGATTGCTCACTGATAGACATAAAGTTTTAAACATAAAAAAGTCTATACCTTTCCTTTTTTTTTTGAAAAGTAATTTAATTTTTTGTGTTTCCTTTTGTTTCTCTTCTTTTCGCTCCCGATTTTCAGCACCACTAAGTTTTTTTGTCCATTATTACTAACACGAATAATTCTTTGAAAACATCTACTGAAGTGCTTTTAGAAATTGTACTAAGTAATAATTATTCCACCTAGTTCGGTTAACTTTTAGTTCAGAATAAAGCTATCAGGCTGGACACATCTTAGTTAAACATCAATAATTGCTAAAAACACAGTGTGTTAATTTATATATAAGAATATAATGGTTTTCTGTCCGTCTGTCTTAATGAATAGACTCAAAAACTACTAGATCGTGTTCAATAAGAGTTTATCAAACTCAGAAGGTGTCTTAGTTTATTTTTTCAACCTCTATGTGGAACACATGCATTTTTTTCAACTCATGAATATATAATATTTATATTTGTATATGCATAGTGTTGCCATTGGTTATATATTAATGATATGTTATTATATTACTATTATTATTTTTTTTTTTTATTATTATTATTATTATTAGTTGAAATATGGCATATACAATTTTTACAAATATCTTTGGCTCGGTCAAAGCCTGACAGGATATTTAATTTTAAATTTTTTTATCATAAATCAATAAATATTATAAGAATTTTAAGTAGAAAACTGTTATTACAGTGCATCAACAGGATGGTTGGAGATTGTGTGGTTTTTTTAAATATTCGTTTGAGGCAATATTTAATTATTAAATTTTAATAAAGTAATTAATGACAATTGTGGTTGAAAAGCCCACGACATTTAATTTTATTATAAAATCTTTATCGCAAACTCCACTAGACGCGTAGGCCGTAGAGGAATGTCTATATGGCTTGCATTACTACATAATAAATATAATACTTGAAAACCATCAGTTCTGATAAATATTTACTCACTTTTAGATAATTATATTACGTTCAATCGTGCAGTGTTAAAATATCAGCCGATGCCCGATAGTTAATAGTTTTGATTATTATTTATGTAAAATAAAATATTTAGATTTTCAATTGTCTGTCATTGAGTTACTCTTGCACCATAAATATACGGAACCAGCGGACAAAAATCACTGTTTAACTCAATGTGTACCCTCTTCTTCTACTAAAGATCCGTTACTAAGAAGAGGCTAACTTAATATTCCCGAGGAGGCTGTTTATGCTCCTTTGCTCTCCCAATTAAAGGTTACCTCCCGTTTCACAGGATCCCTAATTCCTTTTATTGTACCGAATTACATACAACCAATTACGGTTGCAAAAGTCCTATAGACGGAATGATGCGCCTGGGAAATGAACAGCCTCATTTATTTTAGTAGGTTCGTTTGTTTTGTTTTTTAGTTTATATTCACACTTACCTAATTTAGCTTATTGCTGTAGTTTATTATTAATGTAACAACGGTATGTTTTGTTTGTTTGTTTTGTTATATATGCATAATGTATACGACGTTTTGCTATCAATATTTTATTATAAACTGTGGTATATTAGACTTTATGCTAGTCGCGTGAATACATAAATATATAATTTAATTTAATTTATTTCCACTGATATTTCAAAACTTTCAGGGTATACCTATGTTAAACCATATTTGTAATCATACATAGGTACATAAGCCCATGATATATTATGTGGACGTTTTAAAATTGCTTTAATTAGATTTTTCGTATGAAACATTATTTTTTTTTTTATGATAGATGGATCAATGATCTTCAGGTAGCTATTACAGAGTTGAACTTTATATTTTGAAGAAAAATAAATAAATTATTAGTAGGCACATAAATATTATACTATAGTCCTAAACCTCATAAATGTTCTGGAATTAAAAAATAAATAATCTCTGCTTTTAAATGTATTCATATTTTGTTTAATTTTTTTTTTTTTTTTGAATAACTTATTTAAAAAAAAATATATTACATAAGCTTATTACATACAAATAAAATGTATAATATAATATAAAAGTAGCAATACCAATTTACAATTTAAATATTTTTATCTTAAGTAATGTTTGTTTAAAAATTCATTTTTTTTTAAATATAGATACATTTTAATTAGGTATACTTTTCTGTTTGTTTATAAAAAAAATAGTTAGATTTTATCTTAAAATACAACACGAATTAATTAATATATAATGAAAGTTGTTACTAAAAACTTAAATATAAGCGACCATTTTGTGTAATAAATAGTATAAAGAAAGTGTGATATGTGCCTATTGTGCCTACACTTATATAATTTACATTTTTATATCTAAGTTGGCAACTATTTTTTTAGTTTTAGGAATATTTCGTAACATAGTTTTAATTTATAAAACAATAAATATATATGAACTGTTGAAAATACCGTACAAATACTCAAAATATAGTTAATCTTGAATTGTATACAGCTAATTTATCTTAATTTATAATATAAATATAAATATTAATTTATTAATATTTGATAAATTATTTATTTTATTTTTAAGCATTTTCATAGTTTAATTAAAAACTGGTCAATTTCATTACGTTTTTGTAAATAAATACTCAAAATAAACAAATTTGTTTCTATGAGAATCTAAAATTCAATATAGGTATGCATAAAATTACCTAACCATTTATTTGTACTTTCAACATTGGTTGGTACTGAATCAGAAATTAAATTAAATACAACTCTTAGAAATATTGTATAAATATAAATAATATTCATTGATTTATAATTAATTTGTGAAAGAATTATATACATTACACCAAACCCATTTCTTATCACACTTTGAGTATACCTAGTAAGATATACTTAACATTAATTGTACCACATCAAGTACCGGTAAAGTTAATTGTGCAGACATTTCTAACTAAATATATATTTTATACATCGAATATATTATTAACTGCAATGATAGGTAAGGTGCAAGGAAATACGAAAATGCATTTTGCGACTGAACATCTTGAATACGACGTTATGATTAGTGCATTTTATTTTATATTTGACACGTGTATTAATTAATTACTGTGAGACACACGTGGCTCTGAATTAAAATTAATTTAATTTAATATTTATGTGTGTACGTATTATTATGCAAATAGTACCCTTGTTAAACTATAAGTACAGTTTATACTTTATTTTAATTACATCACTTGAGATTGCGTTGTGTAATAATGAATTAAATATAATTATATTGCATTTGAGTAACAAAATATTTACATATTGTGAAAAAAATAAATCAATTCATTTTTATTATTTTAGTAAAATGATCAATATTACTTTTAATTAAATGTAGGTATATACTTTCTGGTAAAATTAAAAAGCCACAAAACACTATTTATAGTGAAAATAATTAAATAATTACATGAAAATCAATATTACACTTTAGATTAATTTAGTTTCGCATACATTTTTTTTTCAATGTTTTATCAAATTATATTTTTAATTTAATATTTATCAGAGGTCATCCCAAATAAAAATTCTTATATTTTTAACACAAATTTTCTTAGTCATTATTTGATATTTTTTCATATCGTTATTATAAAAATGGTTTTAACAGTATGATGCTATACGTGCATCAAATATTTCGATGTTTGTTGATGCAAAACGACAGGACAGAATACAAATAGTGGTCGAAACCATAACATTGTTCGATTAAAAAATCTAAATCTATTGAAAATATTCTTATCTATATTAACATAGTATATTTGTACCACTATTTGAAAGTTTCAATCGATATTACCGAAGAAGACATTTGGAAATCGTGATACAGCAAATTGATTTACTCATGAATGAAATAATATTTTATTTTGATGAACAATTATTGGAAATACTATAAATACATTACATTTGAATATGATATTTATAGATGATTTAAAATGTTTTAGACTACAAATTATTAACCTTAGTGCAAAGGGTGAATTTTTCAATCAAGTCAATAACAAGGCCCATTTAAATCGAATCCAAAATATTTTTAAAATGTGTTGTGTATATTTAAGTTACTAGTTGCTGTTTATTAAGTGCTAAGTTTACTCACCCGTCATTGAATAGATCGTTGTAATATTTAATCCAATAAGAATTCAATGGTGTATCTCTGTATACGAAAAATGGTTCTGGTCTGTCAGCCTATAGGTATTTTTAGGAATATTAGGTATTAATATTATGTTTCACCAAATATAAAGAAAAGTTTAAATTAAAGTGATAATTTTCGTATCGTTTTTATTCCGTCTGATTTTATTTATAGCCATCATATTCTATTTACATAGAATGCAATAGTTGATAGTAGAGATAAAATGTAGGTTTTATCTATATGAAATATGATTATTCGATTATTACGACTTCATTTTCCATTTCTCGTTGTTGGTGTTATCAGAAAAACTGCGCTAGTGCAATTTTAGTTTATTTTATTTTATTTTACTAATCTAACAAGACAGAATCCTGGATGGTTTAGATTCAAAATTGGACCCGATAAGCCCGACCCGGGAAGTTGCTCAAACGAAGATTTTAAGATTTACGAAGAAAATATTTGTTTATATACGGTTGCTATTGGTTATAGGAGAAATATAAATGTATTTAGTAGAAATGGTTATTTTTTTTTGTTTATTGGTTGCCTGAAATGGTTCATCGGGCAGATCAAGTATAAGCATGCATTCAATTGAATATTTGAATATTGCCAATCAAGGTGGCTGAGTTGTACTTATAGCCGCTCATCGGCGTGTCCGCAATCAAAATAATTATAACACATATCATTTCAATAACTGCACAGCAGGTAGGCATAATGTACTGCTCACATTATCACCATCGAGTCTCATATAGAGTTGGCATTTTTAACGAGCAACAAATTTCTACGGGATCAGCTAGTTTATTTTAATATTAGCCATCCTTTTTTTTCAGTTTTCAAAATTTACTTTTGATTTTTTCATTAACTATATACCATGCTAGATGAACTTTAACCTTGGATTTTTCCAGTTAAAAAGTGTGGATGCCATTCATAGGGTTTTTATTGATTTTGTCAAACTTTGGTTTTTGATAAAAGGAAGAGAACGATTCCGCTGGTTACAGTTCATAATATTATCGATTATTATTATTATTGCTTATTGATTTCAACGGGTTAACCTTATAATATTAAATGATAGAAACGGGCTTGCATTATGATTTAATATTCTACTGAATCGTTTATTTAAATAATTAATTTACAACACATGTCATTATGTTAAATGTTTTAAAAATTAATTATTTAACAAAACTGTTAAGCTGTTATTATAATAATTTGATTTTCAATTTTTTCCAACAGTTTCAATAATTTAATTGTAATTTAAATTTGAATAGCTTGGTTAAAGCTCGGGTAGATACCATTGACCGTTATTAAAATTGTATCGTTTTTTTTTTATAATATACCATTTTTTGATTCGTTTAATAAAAAAAATTACTTTATGAAGATTAATTCAATACAGTGGTTAACTTTTAATATTCTCAAAAATATTTCAACTCTGTGAGAAAACTATACATTCATTTTTTTCATGTGCATTTTACATCAAAGATGACTAGTTGAATATTCTCCATGATGTTATTTTAATGAAATAGTTCAAAATGACAACAATTCACAAATAATAAACTTATCATATATTCAGTAAATGGATCTCCAGAACACATATTTCGGTATACAAAAAAATAAACAACCATCTCAAAAGTCCCGTTCATAGTTATTATGATATATTTTGTATTTTGTGATCATATCTGGTCCTCTGTAATATCACCTCTAAAAAAATACAAAGACGACCTTGTAAAAGAAACGTCACACGAGAAGAGTAAACAATATTACTAGCCTTTATACTTATATATTATTATGTACCTATTACATATAGGGTTTAGAATAAAAGAACGGTCCTTTGTATGATGTTCATAACAATAATGCTTGCCTTAAAACAAAGGAAAATAAGTCATTGTAATCACCTTTGTTTGGCTCGTTTCATTCACAATTTCAAAATATATTACAGTTAAAAATTTGACTTTTTGATGGAACATTTGCAAATACTTAGTGGAATAATATAATTCGATATATGTATGAACATTTTTTCCAGCAATATGATTAGATATAGTGATGAACTGATAATACTATGGTTATGTACCAAAAGTGTTTTCGTTGAAAAAGTATCATGTAAAGCCAATAAGAGACACGTATTTCGCAGTGTCATTTCGATGGTTTTATTCCGGAAAATATAAAACAAATTGAACCTCAAATCTTAAATAATTGATATCTGCCAAACTATTAAAAATAAAATTGATAAAACTACATATTATGCGATTTTTTATTTACTCTTGTCCTGTTTCTTCTATTAATTGTAACTATACTTATTTAATCAATATAATATGTTATGCAATACTGTGAGACAGTGCTCGCCGTTGGCGAGTCACCGTCCCGTAATAATTTAGTCTTTCGTATAGATTATGGAACAAACAACTTTAGTTTATTTCTATCGAAACCATATATAATAAATATAAGGGACGGAGGCGGTTTGTCCGATAATCTGACACAGTCGATTCGGCGGGTAAGGTCCTCGTAGACAATTAGGAAATGGTTATTTTTTACAGTTCAGAGTGGGGTACGTAACAGTGCGTCAGGCCCGCTTAAACAAGTGGCGCCTGGCAACAGGCTCCTACCGGGATGCGTGACCTAAGCAGGTTAAAGCAGGAATAAGATTTGTAAGCCCTGAAAAGGGCTATTTTGTGGTTTCCCGTTGTCACTGTATGGATATCAGCCGTACAGAGGGAATATGATCAGTGTCGCCGAGGTCGTGGTGGTCTTCGATGTTCGCAGTTGAACTGTCCCACAGCCGACACGTCTGATGCACGGTGCTCGATTTACAGCGACCGGCACAGTCGAGGGCGTTCGTCGGACGTCTGGATAGATATTGCAGCCGATTAACCCTGAGAGGTGTTCGTCGAGCTGGTTGCCGTCAGTCTGTGATATAGGCAACCCGTAGTATGTTGTCAGTAAAGACAGCTTGTCGACGGCTGGTTATTCGTATGCAGTACCGAAATGGTCGGCGACGGCACTGGATTCGACTAGCTTTTTCTTCCACGGTTCGGATTCGTCTTCGTGGTTCGTGATGGCGTTCTTCGTTTTGCCGGAACTTGAATACCGGATCGCTGATGGTCGGGGCTTCGTTTTCTTCTGGGCTGTAGTTTTTGAAGGTTTGAAGTGTTGAGGAAGAATGATCGATCTCGGTAAACGACCCGGTATACACACCCTTTTGTCGATATGGTCGATCTTCTGATTGGCCAGTCGATCTCATGTTTGACACGCCATTTGTGCATGCTTCTATAAGGAGTGTATATCAAACGGTGTTGTTTTCAATCGCCATAACGTAATATCTTAGTTTCCTCGTTTTTTGGCATTGAGAAAAGCCATTTTATTGTGATTTGCACCGTTACAACTGCATGTAATTTATCAGTCACAATGCATATTATCTTAGATGATCAGTAAACACTAAGCAATCTTTGTCATGTCCAGTACATATTTCAGTGTGTTATCATTAATTTTTATTTTTGAATTAATTAAAAATAATTATAAATATAATTTACCTACTTATTGTAAACTACAATTGCTTTTAACTAGGTCTATAAATGATAAAGGTGATCTAAAATTTACCAACACAACTAGTTGGCAACACGACAATTTAGGTGGAATAATGATCCAATGCACTCAATAAGTTATTCTTCACGTACCCTTGGAGTTATTCAGTGTAAAAATTGTGTTATCGTTAAACTATAAATACACAGATTGTGGTGGTCTGAATGGTTCATTAATCATTAATCTATCTTTGTTGTTATGTAAATTATTAACTTTGACATTGAAAGTAAAATAAAACATTATTTAACTCCAAATAATTTGAGGGACGATTATAATAATATCATGAACACAGTATTATAATGTATATTTACTTACAAGGTGTAGCTTGATCACTAGATACGATATTTAATAAAAACAATGGAGATAGGTATTTATTATTTTATAATAGGTACATTATTTTATTAAATGTATTATATGTTTAAAATGGTTTGAAATAAGTGCAGTTATGTTATTACAAGTTTGATGTAGGTAATATATAATAGCAATAAGAATACGATTAATAACAATGGTATAGTATATCAAAATATCAAATCCTTTACCCATTCAATCGTAAACGATGTTAATTCGTTGTGCCAGAACGTACTTCATTAAGTTTACTTAAACAGTTTGTATTCTCAGTGCATTGTGCGGAAACAAATCTTAACGTTCCATTCGTATACGGTATATTCACGCATACACGCATATAATATAGAACTACTACTCGAAAAGGAAAGTTTTCCAGACCAGAACACTTTAAATGTATAATACAATGTTATAACTTACGAACACGATCAAAATATAAACGTAACACAAACATTTTACAATAATAATATGTGTTATGTTAAATACGATTTATTATTATTACAACATAATATTATTGTTTTCCTACCGAGCCTTGCCAAGGGTAGTATACGATACAAATGTTACTGGTTTAGAAAGGGAAAAAAGGCCTTGGGAACGACCAAATAGCCTCATACGCCAAATAGTGATAAAGCATTAATTAATGGTAAAACAATCAGTTTTTAGAAACCGGAATTGATAGAAATTTAAAAAAAAAAATGTGGACTCGAAATGTCACCAAACAGTTATGTTTGTTTGAACCATTTTGTAACGGAGTGGTCATTTTATTGTCGAAAATAATAATATGTCAATAATGCCTTCATTTAATTCAATAATGCCGTCCTTCAACTTCCAAAATGTATAAAGATTAATGTGTGTAACAATTATATTAATATTTTTTTTAATATAATGGAATTTCAGTTGTCCGTGTTCGATAATAATATGATGATTTTTTGATTACCTGTTAATCATGAAAAAAAAATAAAAATAATAATTAAGCTTATAAGGAAACACAAAGTCTAATTTTTAGGGCCTAATCTGGAAAACGTATTACCATTATGAATGAAAGGTTTATTTTTAATGGGTGCACATTTCACAAGATCATATCAATGGACATCATTTAATTCAAGCCACATTCCATATCGCATTAAATATTGTGTCGTATAGCAGGATAAAAATGTAGTGAGTATTTAAGTTTGAAGGATTTCAACTTTAAAAGCTTTGATTCAATTCCAATTATACGAAAAAAGCAAAAACTTTTATTAATTAGAGTAAAAATAATTCTGTGGAAAAATGAATCATCTGATTAGAATATAATTACTTGTAAATTAATCGAAATTCGTTTTCAAAATTAATATCCTACAGTTTTGTCTCGCAATTTGAAAATTAGGTCTAAATTTCAAATAGGCCTATATGTTAATTTGACAATCTATCGTATCACCATGCACAGGTACAATTGAGAATAACTGAATATACATTATATAAAACCAAGGTCCAACACTTTAGGGTGAGGGGGTAATCCAAGTGTTCAGACCATCTGGTGCTGACTGTCCTGAGTGTAATTGTATAATCATTATTATCTATACGTATTGGAACGTAGGTTTTATCTTTCTCAGGCGACGAAAAATAAATAATAAAATAATATACAAAAAAAAATATCTCAACAGATCCTGAGAAATATTAACGAAAAATTTTACTGTAAATATAGGTGTCGGTGAATTGTTTATGGCTGCAGGTGTGTATCACAACCGAGGGATTCGCTCATAAATCACGCCATTCGTATATATATATATATATTTATTTTAAGGAGCCATAATTCTCCTTTCGATTCGTATACATTTTACCGTTCGAGTTGACAATTTATTTATTCAAAATCGGCATCGGACGCATAATTGAAAACGATTCGCCACGTCATGGGGAGGGGGGTCCGCGGGATTTAGTTTTCAAGACGATAGTGTCGAAATGAAAAATATAACTTCGTTAACTGTGGTTAGAAGGCGGGACAGGCAGTTATCGCAGAAATCGGTTTTCTTTTTTCCTTTCTATGCGTAGACGTCTATATTATACATCGTATCAGTTTCATCGCACAACCCTTTCTTGAATTCGGTAATAAAAACTGTCACGAAATGATAAATGATCAGGGTATGGCAGGTCCCTAAATAACATAATATAATTACAACAATCAAAACAAACGACGCTCTGCACAGTGATGGCCTGATGAAATAACGGGTGGCAGAAGGGGGATCTAGCCCCCCGGGTGAAAGTTTTTTTTAAAGTGCGTAGTACATCTTACAGTCTTACTTATAATACCTATATATTAAGCAATAATAATTATAAATCACAGTGACGAACAAAACACATAAGCTTTTCACTTTTGTACTAGAATAGTTTATTTTAATAGCAGTGTTATGACAGTAAGTAATAAATCGTTTATATTCACCAACAACATTGTTTAATATACAAAAATTATAATTTAATGTGCAATTAAAGAATTACATTGATATAGTTATTTTGAAAAGGAATTTAGGTAATTTAGTATTTCTAATTAATATGTAGAATAATATCAATTATAATACTATATAAATAAAAGAAAATATTTATTTGTATATGTGTTCGTGTGTGTAAGTCATAGTTTCTGAAATTCGGTGAGATGAATGTGCACATAAAAAATAAATTTTATCATTTTTTTTTTTTTTTTGTTCGTTTAATTTAAGTGGTGGTCACTAGTTACAGATTATATTGTCATTAAAATAAATTAGTAGAAAAAAAGTGTATTCAAATGTTTACAAATATATAAAAACAAATATTAAAATATAATGCCCGTAAACAAAATTATAATTGTTACTTTTATAATTTGTTTTTTTATATTCTGGATAAATTTTTGATTTAAACACAATAAACGAATACCAATCTTTTCGATTTTGATATGTCATCAGTTTTTAATCATTTGTTGAATCTATTTCCAGTTTTCTGCGTTAACATTAAACATTTATACGTCTGGCATGAATTAAGAAGTAATTGTGCTTATATTATATTATATCGTAACTAAACAAAGAGGAAAATATAAAAAAATAGATTAATTTTTGTCGAAGTAGGGTAGTACAACTATAATTACTAAACATAAATATCTACTGTATAAAATCCAGGGCATATAACGGATGACCTTTATGCAAATCCGCGGTCTTAAGTCTTTGACTGATTTTCATAAAATATTTGTCAATAGATTCAGCAAGATCCTTAGAGTGTCTTACTATGTCCACGTTTAATTTTTTTTTATTTACTGTTCACTTTTCAACACATAAAATATACATTTTGAATACGGTTGATTCACGAAACACCGTAATATTTTCATTTATGTTTCGACGCCATTGGTTGTAGAAAATAAAACTGCTATTAGGATTTGATATAATTATTATCCATTTATTTTATAATAATCAATCAAAACAGCCGAAACAACTGTGTTCAAAATCTGGGCAGTTTACATTTGACGAAGTTTAAGATAAAGTAAATCTACGTCGTGCAGGATCAACTGGTCACATATAAATTATTAGGTATCGTTTACATTTCAAAGGCGTCAAAAATTCCTTCTCCGGGGCTTGAAATTTCTGAATAAGGCCTTGAGCACAGTGTTTGTATTGAAATTGAAAAAAAAAACAATTTAATTGTCATTTTCTATACTTTCCAAGAAAATGGCACCGTTGATACGCAACGAAACGCTAATGTTAGGTAACACACGACGTGCATAATGTATCAACTGCAAGTACACGTCTACGATATGATTAACATTCGATCAGAAAAGTTTGTAACGTTATTATGTTCAAAGTTATTTGTACTATTATAATGATAGTTACCTGCAACGACAAAGTTAATTTCGAGTTATTTCCGCACAGTAATATCAAACTAATATTATACTATGTCAATACCAAAATAACATGACGAGGTTCCTACATAACGTATAATGCATATTTTAGTGGTAGCTAGTCTTACAAAACTTCCCAAAAATATAATAAATCTGCACCTGCTGGTGTTATTTGCTTTTGAATTTATGTCGCGAGTACCTAGGTCACAATATAATAACATTGTGAAATTATTTACATCATTTTAATTTTACTAAGGTGAAAAAAATAGGTACCCTTCAGTTATTCTTTTTTTTTATTGATCATAATAACATTATGTTCTGGGAAATTAGTTCTAATTTACATTGTTATGACATATATTTTACATTATAGTTAGTCTAAGTACTTATATTAAGTTACATAAATCTATTTCCTTTAAGGAGTTTATGATATTGATATTTGATGGGAGGTCTGGTCGTTAGTCTTCTCCTAGTAGATTATGTATGCGGTGTTTATTTCTCGAGTTTTCAAACTTTAGACGTGGAATAGTTATTATTTTCATCGATAAATTATATATATTTTTTTTAATATTTAAAAATATTCACTTTTTAGGTTAAATTGTTGGATGTTTTACTGATGTATACGTGTGCACCAACTGGTTAATTAGAGTTATTTGCAATTTTGAAAATTAATCGGGTGTAACTAATATAGTGTTAAATATTAACAGAATAATATACATCCCATTGAAAGAACGCCAATCAAATACAAAATTAATTCATTGCATGACAAATTAACCGAACAAATTTTTTTAAAGCAATTTACAGTTGGTATTATACACTATATAAGTATAAAAAAACTCTCTTAGCTTTCTTCCACTTTATAATAATAGTTTCACGTTTAAGTGTTATTATTTTTATTATTATATAGAATGATAAATTGTCTGTTTTTTTGTTTTGTGAACAAAACAACTTTTTTTCACGAATGCATAATATAGGCACATTATCTTGAAATAACAAACAAAATATTTATCAAGGGCCATTATTCCTCAGAAATATCTAATGTATACCCACTTCAATCCTTCATAAATTAATCAATAAATTACCGAAAACCTTTTTAATAATTCAGCTCAAGACCCATTAATATACAACTGACACGTTTTAATCACATATACTTGGCTAAAAATGGACTTTTGACGATTATTTTTTTATTCTAAATAATAAGTGCAATTTATGGAATAGATTATTTAAATATACGAGGACATCATAATATAATAACTCTCGTCCTAGATTTTTTCTTGAATCTTCTTAATTATGTAGCAGTTTTAAATTAAAGCTAACAAAAAAGGAAATACTCAAATTAACCTACTTCCTTTAAAATCATAATCAATAAAGTTTTAAACTTATTAAAAATATAAGTATTTCTCCTTAATGAATGAAATCCATAGACAACATCGAATACAACTAAGTGATATAGTATCTACATATGATAATATTATATTTAAAAGATAATTATTATATTTTGGATTTTGTGGCTGTATAAAACTCTAAAAAAGCACTTGAAATAATACAAAAACGCACTACAAAATATTTCAATAACTACAAATAATATATTTTATAACGTACCAATTTTATATCGCGAGTTTAATTCATATGACCGACTGTTGCAGGTTGAATTTAGTTAAGAGTTTTAAATTATGAGATTTGAAATTATTCTGTATAATAATATCTATGAAAAAAAATTGTATACAAATATTAAAAATAAAATTGTGATGGAATTAAACCAAATAAAATGGATTGAAGCCACTTTACATCATATAAAATGTATAAATGAAGATAACCTTTAAAATATTTAAATTTTAAAATACTCATTGATTTTTGTAAACAAAGTTATAAAGACAAAATTGAGTAAACACAACACACCTAAGTCAAATGTATATTAAATAAAATATGCTGTACATTTAATTTAAAGCCGACATACTTCCCTTCATATTAGATCAATAGAAAAAAAAATTAAATGTTTATAATATCCAAACTTTTGATTCTAATGAACTACATAAGGTGTAACTCAAAGACTAGACGAATTATATAACGTTAGTTCTAACCAATATTTAAATTTTTTCAATATACTTTAAATTTTTAGATGCTTGCGTTGCAAGTGCAGTATTGGTATAATTTTTTTTTTTTTTTTTGATACTTTATATAAAAATTTTACATTTAATTATTTTTTTTTTTTGAAAACATTCGAAATAGCTAATTTGTAAATTTAATTTTTGGACGCATTTAGATAGAAAAAACATTTATTTAAGTTAAATAGTTAATTTTTCACAATTTTAAAAATATCAATATTTTTTGGGAGTAAAATAATTTTGAAATTTAATAACTTTTCAAAATATTTTTTTTTGGAAATTTCTTGATATAAGTACATTTTTTAGTTATTTATTATGTATGTATATAATTTTCACAATTTTTGTCATACGCTTAACTATAATAGAGTTTTATTTTTATTTGTCAGATCCTTCTTTTTACATCCTGTAGTTAGTTTGTTTTATTCGTATGAAAAGATAATAAGACGTTTACAAATCAAATCAAATTTCGATGACAAGTGTTGCATTCATGTTTTTTAAAAGTAATTGATTTGAGAGTGAAAATTGTTATTATTCCTTTTATAGGTGCATACAAATACGTACTATATTTCTTGTTCTTCAAACTAATGTTACTAACTATTATATTAATTATTACAATAAATGTTGGTAATGCTTGTAGAGTGAATCGGAACCGATATAAGGCGCGATGGTACACAGGTACACACATGATTCAGGAGAAAAAAAATCTCTAAGGATGTATTGATTTTACATTTTATTTTACTGAAAATCACAATAATAATATTTATATAAGGTAGGTGCTTAAAATGCATTTGGAATAATAACAAATAACAGTAGCATAATACGTTATTATTAGGAATATACTTTCCACGTGTCTTTCAATGATTTGCAAGTGATTTTCAATCGAGTTACGGTGCACTCAAAAATATTAGAGTACATTTACCGACCATAGCAACGTTTGCTTTCAAGCTAAAAAATGAAAAAAAAAACACCTATAATGGCACGGCATGACGTTACCGGCAATACATATTATTATATAGTTTCCTTGTAGTGTTCAACACAAATAATGTGATGGCATTACGGTCAAAAAAATGTTTCGATGCCCGGTTGTGGTTCACTCGATTTGTCCGTCCCGTAAAAATATTTATTTATATTTTGGCCCAGAAAAACAATAAAGATATTTTTTCGGCGATTCCGGTGTCAAGGGGGACGAAACCTGTGCCTCGTTAACTCTAAATGTGTATGTGAATATACACAGCGTTTGCCTAGAAATTTTCGGCAACACGCCTCTTTTATATACCACATAATCTTTGTGTCTACTAAAAAAAAAATCATAATTGATGCCTACCTATAATAATACGGGTGTATTGTACATACAGCTGTCATATTATGATGGCACGCCCATAAACGAGGAATATGCAAATTTGTGGGTACGAAGATTCTTTATACATAGGTAGGTAATACCAATGTTTGTATGAATTTAAAACACAAGGTGATCAGAATCACATGAAAAAAAACTGTTAAAGTGTGAAGTAGAAAAAATCTATAAAATCGGAATAATAAACACAATAATCTCAAATAGGTACTTGAAAACTTAATTTTTAAACACCCATTTAGTAATGTTTAAACTGAATTACAATATGTAAGGCATCGTAATATACAAGGCTAGTTGATTTTAATAGAATAAAACTTGGATAGTAAAGTTATGTTGAATTTCAGAAGAATACTGCATTGATGTCATATATCATTTGATCATTTTTTTAAGCTGCTTCGAACAACATGTTTTGTTCTGTCACACACACACATCCGTGTGATGGGATTCCAAACATTTTATCTAAGGTTTTTTTTTAACTCTTAATGTATACATGAATATACATAGTGATTGCCTAATATTTTTTAGGGAACATTTATAAACATTTATTAACAACTTTTATAATTCATAATATTCGTGTCAACTAAAAAAATCATAATTTATGCACGTATATTGTGCATACATCAATTATAAATGAGACGTGCCCAAGTTCATAATAATCATATTAATATGATGATAGCCTAAGTAAACCTTTGTTAATCCGGTCCTTCAATCTAAGATCCGGTTAGCATGAGTCCTCCGCTGTGCTGTCAGTTTGCCGTTATCGGTTATAACGACTTGTCACACGAATATGGTACACTTTCGTGTGTATCCGTCGATTATCTTCATTTACCGTGTTTATTTTAGCCTTAATTATAATATTTTATTAAAAAAATTATTTTACAAAAAGTCTATGTGATGGAAAGTTTAATGGGGTTTAATGGAACTTCACCCTCCTCCTCCTCCTCCTCCTCCCCCCCAAAAATACAAAATTCCAGACATCTTTAAAAAAAAAATTTTAATTAATATTTAGAATAAGTACACATAATAATATGTTATCGATTTAAATTATTAATAAACCCAATGGCCTACCTATGTCACCGAGGGTATTGTACCAATAAAAAAAAAAATTCCTGACTACAACACTGCGTCAGTTGACTATTATTGTTGAACCTCTGGTCAGTGGTCACATACATCGCGCACTGTCTTTCTTTTGTGTGTATTCAGCAAAGAGAGTTTAAAAAAAAAAAATGGTTTTTTAATCACTTAAATGCATTAAAAATGTTGTAACTTTAGGTGATTAAGTAATATGTTTTCTTATTTAATTTTCAAAATTCAACCCCAAACTACACTTAAAAGCGTATACTAACTTCTCGTGCTCTCAGCGAAAAAACGGTAAACATGGTATACGTATTATGTATTATATTGCAGGTTCGTAGATAATAATATGATGGGGGATAACATAAAAACCGTTAACGTGGTTAAACTTGTGCTTTAATGTGTTTTTAGTAATGCGATGCATCTACTGTTTGATTATAACTTATAGGTATATTATAATATTTATAATTTTTTCAACATTACAATCGTAAAGCAAGTTCAAAGAAAAAAAACTTAATTCTGTGTGTATAGTATACTAATAATTCTCGTAGCTTGCTTTAGAGTATTTTGTATTCCATTCCATGTGCTTATAATATTACCAATAACTTATGTACAACTATACTACATCCATTCGAATAATTATCTATCATACCACGGTTATCGACTAATTTTATCTTTTATATTGAGACATTCTATAATAAATTGTTCTATTTTATACAAGTGTAAGAAAAATGGCTGTGCAATGTGCATACAAGTCAACGAATCATTGGGTAAAGTGTGTTTTAGGCTTATTATATGTCGATGTATAGGTTTATTCGCAAACAAAAGGTCTATTTAGAGTTTAATATGAACGAGGAGAAGATATTATGCTGTTTAGGTTTTTTTGTGTTCCGGTTCGATGGAGGAAAGAAATGGAAACGATGTCACAAAAAGACGGGCATCGTGCCGTAATCCCATGTCCGGAGGTAACGCTTTAGTGAGGATTATTTTTATCACTCCTTCGACCTGTCACGGGAGGCCATTTTTCTGGAATTCTTTTCTGCCGCAACCATCAATGTTTGTTTTTCTTGTATTTTTTATCGATAACTATTTCGGAGGTTTCAGGCATCAGAGTTCTCGATTTTTTATGGTCGAGCAGCGCACAGGTATTCTGCACAAGTCGTCTCGGGACCAAAAGTTTGAAACACCCGGGGGACGCCGAAAGTCATTCGATTTTGCGTGTTACACGTTTTTCTACTTTTTCTTATTTTTTCACTCCGTCATCGTGAACCCCGAGTTATGTAGGCACGTGTACATTTTAAAATAAAATAAATTAGTATTCAACAATGTTTTTTACAATGCTCTTAAAACTTAAAAACACACTTAATGATTTTTTTTAGAATAAATGTCTTAGCTATATTACACTTGAAAATATGAAATGTATGAATTCGTCACCCTATTTACTGCTGCTACTATCGACTAAGCCATAAACAGATGTCAGCAAGTCTGAATATCAAATGCAATGGCTTTGGCTTGTGAACCAAAGACTGTTCATTTTTTGAAACCATTATAATTTATAATGCCTTTTACTCGACGGGAATAAATATAAAATCGTTATCATCTTGAGTCAGTCACTAAAAAAAAATCATCTCGTATCGCACATGTCAACTTCCTGAAAGCTGGTTTATTATTTTTTCTTCCTTTTAAAATGTGATTAAAACCAAGTAAGTCTGAGGTTAACCAATACTGATTAGAATCTTCACTAATTGAAACGATAAATTCATAAGGTTCAGCATGTTTATTTTAATAGAAAATAATATAGAGATTCAATAATAAATAATGTTTTATTAAGCCTTATTATTATCTTACGTAATAGCTGGTACTTGATACTCTATAAAATATTTGTGGAGATGTACAATTTATTTTTAAAAAAATGTTATGCGTACGAGTTATGTGTATCAAACTATCTATTTGAACTCAAGTACTATGAAGCTATAAATATTATATATAAATACTATATTATTATGAAATTTTGCTTTTTGCCTATGTTATTAATTTATGATGAGAAATTATTAAAACGAGTTTTAATACCTGACAGAAAATCATCATAATAAGTCGTATTTTATCAAATAAGTTATTGTATTTTAACTGTGCATTTTTTAATTTTTTCAGGATCAGGTTGGTGAACACTTTAATTTTACACGATTATCAATCTATATATTATGACGAAAAAATCTGCGAATTGTAAGTAATATGTTATTTCAAAAGATACACTGTTAATTTATTAATAATAATTGCCTTTGTAGTAGGCATCTATAGGCCATAATATACCATACCTAGAGTTTGAACAATGGGCTTAAGTATTTTTCTTTGATGCAGATTATACAATTTCACACCTTATTGAAGACGTGTCATGCAAAGCTCCATAAACAAAAAGATTAAAATATTTTTATCCATAGATATCCCCATATATTTAAACAAAATTGTACCCATGTCGATTAAACAAAAAATATAATAATCATCGATAAATAGTCAAGTGGAAATAAAATATAGGGGCTAGTCAATTAATAATATTTAGTTTTAAATAATCGAAATACTCATTAAATTCTAATTAATAACTGACTGGTATGAGTATAAAATATTATGCGATTGATATTATATACTGTCTATCGCCGTATCGTGTTATGACTTGGCTCTTAATGTCTGTGCTTCAAAGGATCTATTAAATTGTTTATTTAAGAAAAAAAATCCCAAAACACAGAGTAAGCACACACATCTTAAATATCACGAGTAAACATCATCGTTCCATAAAATAATAATATAATATTGTATGTTATATGATATTATTGATAAATAATAAAAAATAATAAATTACTATTGGATATAATATGTAAGATAATCGCATTTCAAAGTATCACTTTCACATACACGGTGATCGGATGCATTCAGATGCCATAAATAAAAACCCTTCCATAATAAATATCTAACATTATTGTTGTAACGCCTTTGACTCTGCTTTCGGAGAGGCGTTAGAGTAATAAAGTTTTTCGTAAAAACCGCGTGTGAATGCATTAATACGGTACGCACTTCGACGGTATATGCAAAGTAGTCTGTATGAGTGCCTACGGTGTAGGCAGCGGGGTGGGATTAGCATTCCAAAAATCTCGAAAATCTCCCAACCCAATTCCACCCTCACCCCGTCTACAACCACCCGCTGTACCGAAAAAAATAAAACGCTTCTGTACGTAGACTATATTGCTGTTAGAATATTAAAGCTCCGAGTGCATATTCTGAATTCATCCTATTATTCAACTATGATTAATATTATAATAAATTATTATGCTACATGGGCAATATCATCGGTTGAAATATAATACGACAAAAGTGAATGGTTCTAATTAAGGTTTTATTGTTTCTATTTTGTATTTTGTTTTTGTTAAAACGTGGTGCCGAAAACAACATATTATTCTGATGCGGCCATTAAAATAACGATATGTGACAGTGCAAATCTTAATATTATGCACAACAATAATAAAAATCGGGTACAATGTTGAAATTTAAAATTCACCGAAAAAGTCGTTGAAAAATTAGGTTAACGGTTGTGATGGAGGAGCAGGGCACTGGGAATCGCAGCAAGCTGTCGGGGGATGTTTTGGCACTCGCTGCGGTTGTTCTGTGCGCGGAGCAACGATTATTATTTGGTATCCCGGAGTGAAAAACTCAAAATGTGACGGCCGTATACAACCACGGACGGTCGTATTTGCGCTGAGGGAAACGGTAAAAAACAAAACAGCGACGAAACAAAATAATATTAATAAAAATGAAAAAATAAAAAACGTTCGCGAACACCGTGGCGGCTGTGGCGTGTGACCGTCGGACAAGGGACGCGGCGCGTGCAGTGGCGTCCGCGGGTCTGGTTAGAATAATAATAATAATAATAATAATAATAATAATAATAATAATATATATGACATGATGAATGTTATTGGAACTACCACAGCTGGTCCTATTTAGCTCGCACGAGCGTAAATACAGTGTGCGACACGTATTATACACATATTGTTCGAGTTGGCGTGTGAGTGTGTGCTCGTGTGTGCTTGCGTATATTATTTCCGGTCGTCTGATAACTTATTGTCGGCGGCAGTTGTGACACGATCGTATTTTTCCGGGAACCGTTTCCCGGCACGCGTATAAATCTTCCGGCGGCGGTTTGGAAGCGTTTTTTGTTGGCGTATTTTTTTTTTTAAACACATCGAAAATACACACCGATGGCCATCGCTCGCGCCGAACGTGTCTCCGGAAGCGCCGTTTCCGCCGCAACTGCATAATTATACGTTTCAAACGACGCCGCGTAAAACTTTGATACATTTATTTATGTTTATGCGCGCATGTGTGTATGTGTGTGTTATAGTGATCGATAAGTGAAATCGACGAAACTGTTTAGCAGATACTTAGATATTGAGGATTTTGGTACCATAACTTCCACTCTGGGTACACGTTTTTCAAACGCAATATTTATCCGGTTCTCGAGTAGTCTTTTATGTCCTATCGCACAACACTATCGAATTATACAAAACTATTAGGACATTAGGTACATAATTATGTTAGAGTATTGGAATATAAATATAAGAATGACGTTATAATATTGAACATCTATTTTTTGATACATCATTTTGTTTTGATCAAATCTTTAATTATATCTTCATACGGTTATGTCAACTAGTGAAATATAGCCATCGATCATTTAAATGACTGTCATTCATGGACGATCTAAGATATATGATTTAAGAGTTAACAATTTTAACATATACCTGCTATGAGCGTTCGGCTGAAATATTTTAACAGAATAGCGCAAAATTTAATAAATGCGATATTGTCATAATATTTTGTTGTTTATTTAGTATTGTATCATCATGTCTTAATTGTTTTTATTATTGATCATTCCTTAGAACATGTAAAATATCCAATAACAATTTTTGGTACATCGTCCGTTAAAATGTGTTGAACAAATTCTTCCCTGTGCATTTGGGACCCTTTCCCAATAAATATGTCACTGATAGTATTGTTTCATCGATACGGTTGCCACTGTTGCATTTTAGAAACGAATGTCGGATGCCTGCTGTATACAGGTGTTTGTACAAACTAAAAAATTTAGATGTTCTACTACTTCTGAATAAGATAATGAATTAGGTAGGCGGGATTGGGTTTGTGACGAAATATGAGTGTATTTTTTAATCGAGGCATCAATCAAATCCCAAACATTTAATGCGATAATAATATTATTAACTTTGTTCACCCCCAAAGAGCCTTTATAACTATGACACAGAGCGACCCACAGCCGTTTGGCAGTTATAAATAATGTATTAACACGTACGTCCACCAAAGTTTGAATAACGTCGTTAACCCATTGAAGGGTGGCATCGGGGTATTTAATTCAGGCTCGATAATCATGATATTCATTCTGACCATTTATTTTTCCTTATAACGTCTTATAAGTATATTCAGAGTGGCAAGAGGTTTATTATAATACTACGTCAACTGCCCGGGTGTTATTTATGTTTCTTAAATACAAACGATCTTCTTCTTATATATAAATCTAATCGGAAGTATGAAATAATTAATTTTCTCATAATTTAAGAACACCGTGACTGTATTGTGGTGGGGAGAAGACTATTATAATCTTTCAAACGAAAAATAAAACGTGTCAAGTTTATTGTACGTGATTTGTTTACGTTTACTCTGTCCGATTAAAATATTACAGAGAAGACAACCGACAATACTATAATATTATTTTCTTAAAGTTTAAACGATGGGGAATTTCTTTAAATTAATTCCTTGTCGTATTTCACTCATTCGTCGAATAAATAAACGATATTCCCTAATACCAAATTGTGCATGATATATAATAACGTGTTGTACGATAAAATAAATGTGACAGTTAAATTAAAAATATTGATGTATAAAAGTTAATCAATCTATAGCATGACGTAAGTTAGTATTACCTCGTTAAGGGTAGTTCACTCCATCCATGTACATTAAATAATTCTCAGTGCTTTACTGGATATGTGTCAAGAACTTCTGTAGTGTTTACAAATATTAAAATATAAGATTCATATAATTATGTCGTTGTGATGTAGTTTTATAAATGTAAAGGACGATAAATTATATGCATCAAAACGTCATTAATTTCATTACATTTCAATAATAATATTTGACATTCACTGTTTTAAGATGAAAAGGTAAAATTGACATATTATTTGTTCATTTCAATTTTTAAGTCAACCAGAATACTTGTATAAGAGATATTCTCTACGGTTCATAGCTCTACAGATAAATCAAAGTATGAATCAGACAATAGAGCATTAATAAGAATCATTTGTATGTATTACGATGGTATTAAAAAATATATTTTATGTATTTTATGTGTTCGCGAGGTAATAACAGGGTTTCTATTTTAATTACCCGGTGATAACAACTATTCTATGGGTTGAACAAAAGAATAATTTATATGAATACTGATTTACCTATCAGAATTTTTACTATAAAATCCTTAACACCATAAGAAAAATAATTATGCAGAGTTATTTAAAAAAAATTTCAAAACTAACATACCTATAACGGATTAATTTTATTTCGATTAATATGATTTATGCTTATAATTGTTATAATAAAAGTCAAATCCAGTAAACGCAGTAATCTTTTAAATAATAACCAATTTAATTAAAAGTAAATAATTTGATAAGTATACGAAAACATTTCGTTGTTTTTTTATTTTAACTAAAGTTTTAATCGTATTTAAAACTGGCCAAAAGGTTACCCACGTATGAGGTATTATAATATTGGGTATATTATAAATACAGTAGGATTTAGTTTCTTAGTTTCAATTTTAAACACAGAAGGTTTATTTAAGACGTTGGCATAAATTTTTGGTCTGATTTACAATGGCAATACTTTTGACAGCGAAAAACTTACTCGAAACAAAACTTTAGTGTGTTTTGTAATTGGCACACCAAAAAACTTTATAAAGCATATTGAATCCATTTGCATTTTTTAAATATTATTCTAAGGTTAGGTTCTCATTTCAACTAAAATAGCACAGGTTCATAAAAAATTAATTTGAATTTTTTGTACTTAAAAATAAATTTACAAAGTTTAAGACCATATATTAAAAATACCTAATTGCAAACTTTTAATGTGGTCTAAAATAATTTGAACAAATTTTTATTAAGATATTACCATCGACTATGTGCCTACCAGCCTATGCAGAATACGGTGGCCATTGACATTTATAAATTAACTCATAATATAACAGGTATAATATCTAGTAGTATATATTATTTAGCTATACTGCCGTCATAAACAAAAACGCCCAAAAAAATAAAAATGAGGTTATAAACAAAAAATTATTGTGAAATTCGGCTTGTGTAGATGAATATGCCGTATAACTGAAATATTACTCCAAACATATAATACAATCAATAATCAAATAACTTAAACGCCGTAAACCGTAGAAATATAGGTGCCTATCTTCTCATGACTTGTCGAATAAATAATAAGTGACTGTGCCATATTCGTTGTTACTTAATGCTAGTTTGGGGGAGGGGTGATATATTGTATGGGTAGTTTTGGAACTAGCCAGTTACTTCTCACACAACTCATAACTGTATCGAGTATGAATAATACAAGGTGATCCAGCTAATCTATACAATGTCTTAGCCCTTACGTAATACGACAATTATTTAAATTCCTTTTTAAATATTTATGGTGTTAAAAAAACTAGATCACCCACAAATCACAATTTTATTTATGTAATATTACCCATGTATGTTTATCATAATTATTAATTAATAAAACCAAGTATATATTACCAATATCACATTTCTTCTTACGACTTTGCTTAAATATTTGTTGAATGCAGAGAAACGTTTTAAAAATAAAAACCATGAACGTCAACCGTGGTATAAGTCTAAATGTTATATGCACACATAATAACGATAAAGCTCTGTCAGGAAATTATTAATTTATAGCAAACGTTTTCGATTTCCAAAAGGGAAGTACTGTCGCATAAGCTCTGTACGTCAGAATTATAACACCAAGCTTGAACCCGGAAACTTACCTAACATTTCTAGTACCATCCGGTGCCACAAACTTAATGCTCCAAGATGTGTGTTTTCACTTTTCACCCTTATACACATACCAATGTGAATCGAGAGATTGTAATTTTACATTTTATATCCGGTTCGGGAGTATCGAAAACGGAATTTTAGAAATACGTTTCACACCTACGTACATTCATATTCTGTCATATATGAGTAACTTAGTAGATTTTACAAATACGAGAAGTATTTTCTTGTTAGTATAATATATTTATTACTGCAGTATACCAATATATTAAAATGTACTCGAAGTTTTGATGAGGTGGAGGTTTAAATTTAAAATCTAAATAATTACAATAGAAGACATTTTTAACGATGTGTGAACTATATGTAACTATTTGCGACTGAAATGTCTGCAAATTTCAATAGCAAACACTATATATTATTGTGATCTAAAATAGGTAATTAATGCATCCATATTCATATGGCAATGTTTAATACTATAAAACTACTGGACATTACAAACTGATCTATTATTGGAAACAAGTAGGTCAAAAAATCAACGAGATATTGCAAAAGAGGAAAAAAATCGATTACAAATATTTTACTCACTCGCATATCTACATACTTTATTTTTTATAGTATCAATTACATCATAACAAATATGTAGGTACCTAAAAAAGTATACTAAAATTAGGTACAGTTACCTAATAACTTATTAATGAACATTGTTCTATTTTTAATTATCATATGCTAAATATTTAAAAAATATTTTAACTGTTGTATGGTTTAAAATTTTTAAATGAAAACTAGCTATACAGCACCGTAATTGGATTTAAGCTATTGTTAAACCAAAATGTAATGCAAAAACGTGTAAAAGAAAAAAAATGTTATAGTTAAATATTTATAATGGAAATCCGTCTTACTTTACATTATAATATAACAATATGACACACAACTTACTATCGTATGGTCCAAAAGTCTACCATAAAATAGGTTTCAACTAATAATGTTACGCCCAAGAAAAAATTACATAAAACTATAATATTGCATACCAGAATACATTTTAGGCGTATTAAGTTTGTTTCACAAACAATGAAGCGCACTCTATTTAAATACGCTCACACCAACTTGACTAAAATAATCCGCTAGATAACGCCTTAGGTTCGATAAAGTATGAGAAAGTTGTAACTTTAACACTATAATAATATCTAGTAAACTTTAATATAAAAAATATTTAAGATCTTCATTGAAGAAAATTAATTGTATTATTTTATTAGATCTTTTTGTTTTCACAAGAAAAATGTTACCGATTTAAAGTAAATAGAATATTCTTAGTTTTATTTGTTTGTTGCTTTGATATGTTTATTATATTATATTGTTAATGTTTTATTTTTAACGTAGGTGTAACAACAAGAAAAGTAACGATAGTTGACAATTTATTCATAAACAATTGAAATGAATCTAAAGACTTAAATAATAATACTATAACAATCTCAAATAATTAATAATTTTAAAATAGTTTAATGATCATTTCAAATGGAGAGTGATTGCTCTAATATCACTATGTAGAAACAATTTCTCTTCATCGGGAATAGTATTAATTCAGCAAGATAGGTTAGGTAGTAAGCATGGCTAAAATGGATATTTTTGGTCCAGGCTCCAAAACTAATTATGACCTGTATACATTTTTGTTAAGCTTCCTAAAATTAGGAAAAAGTTTAATATTACAATGTCTAATAATTAAGAGTTAAAATTAAGAAAGGGCACGACAGTGGTAACCGGGATACAGATTATAAATGCGAATGAACTTAAATTTGCTGTTTTGTTGGCTAATACATATGGGTAAAATGATAGAAAGATATTGGTTGAATGGTGGAATAAAATCATCATATAAATATATAGTCGTAAAATTATTACGTCAAAACTGTAACCTGCCACTCATACAAGGAAATATTTCATTTTTATAAGCAGTTAGTTTGTATTTGCCTGTTAAATAAGTATGTTTATATTTAGTATTTGATCTCAGTGTCTTATGCATTTCATAAATAAATTTGCAAAGGTGGGCATTAACTAGTTAAAAAGTTTGAATTAAGCTTTTAGTTTAAATTTATACCTATATTAATGTTAACTTAATTAGGTAAGTAGTAAATTCATCTCCTATTTGCAAGAACTTATCTAATTTAATTAGCGTTAGAATAACTTCTTCAAAATTTAAAATTTATAACAAGTTGTTTTTGAAGGCGTCTGAAGAAACAAAAAAAAATTTAGAACAAAATGAAAATGTTTACACAAAACCAAATTTTGATGCTGTGAAGTCTACAATAATGTACTTTTATTTTTATAACTCTCTAAGTTAAATTAATTTCTTTAAATTAAGCGTAAAATTAATTTTTTATTAAGATTTCAATAGGAAACATGATTGTTCAATAAAATGAATACTTCATTAAATAATACTTTTGCTGCTACATTTTTAATCATAACCGTAGTTCATTAATATATAATGTAATATTTTACGGTAGCTAATTACTTACAGAACATTAGCTTATTGTAAAAGTTAAAATGCTGAAATGATTTTTTTAAAACATTGAATGACGCTTTGAAAAAATATGTATTTATTAAAGTACCAACTAATTATGATATGGTCGAAATTTTCGGCTGAAATAGAAAAACTTCGATATGATAATGCATGGAATTACTTATAACATCATAGTTAACTCATAGTTAACCTAAAAAACAAATTGATTAGAAATTTAAAAAATATATTGAACTATGATTTTCATTCTGAAAGTATGTTAGGTGGGTACCTATTACATTATTTACATAATAGAAAAGGGTTGTTAAAATGGGTTTTTGAAAATTCGATAATTAAATTCTGTAGCTTAATGTAAATACCTACATATTGTAATTGAAACTCAAGAAGCTTGTTATTTTCACTCGGGAATGTGATTAAAGCGTTTAATTTGTTTGGTCTCATTAGATTTAAATGAATACCTATCCTAGTCTCAACCTGCTTGTAACGACCATACGATAACAGTAATAGGATCAAATATTTCTCACAAAATTCCTGTTTAATTGTACACTTAAATTATTCATATTTTGCGTGTATTTGAACGTTGGACGAAACTCATCTTTATTGCAGTTTGAAAACTAAACACAGGTTTTATTTTTATGCTTGTATCTATGCAATGAAATACAAACAAACTTTCAAATTTTAATTAGTAAAACCATATTAATATAATTACCTTAAATGATATAAAAAGACTGAATTAATATAAACTTATTAACTTAAATGTTAAAAAAAGTTTTAGATGAACTCCTAGTCCACATAATTGATATTAATTGTCTGAGTAAACATTTTAAATACATTTTTCTTATATTTTTAAAGATCCATTGCACTTGATAATTTATATTGAAAAAAAACTTTCGAGATTGTATCATTCAAGTATCCATCAATATAAATAAAACAATTTTGGTATTCCATTCAACCTACAAAATATTACAACTAAAAATTAACAAATATTAAGTACACAGTTGAACGGCTGTTGAAATCTAGCTGACACCAAAACATCGTTACCACCAGTGTAAGCATTGAACACACGTTCTAAGTTACTTCTTATCCGAAAGTAAAGACAATAATATTTAGTACTTGGGTTGTTAAACAAATTATATCGTTCAAATAAAGAACTAATGTACAATTTTAAGTGCTTACGTCTTATTATAATGCAGGGCTCTCTAAACTACAACCCGTGAACATGTTTTTACCAGCCCCCCCTCCCCCCCAAAGAACAGTAATTTATAATCTAAAAATATGAGTAACATCCAAAATTATCATGTGTCAACGATCACCTGTATCGTTTTTTATACAACATTATACAAAGTACATAATAAGAACTATTTTTTTTAAATATAAATGCAAATATAAAATACAAAATGACAGTATGTGTGTATACTGTATACATTTGTGAATCCACTAAGATCTTTTGATGTTTTATGTGGTCCTTGAATAAAAAGTTTGGAGTAATGTTTATAAATGACTAAAAATTAATATTACATACTTTAACTTTAAAGGTCCTTCTATCCACCTATTCTACTGTGATAATACTTATTTAATGTTAGACTGTCACTAGATATATTACATTTAACTGGTGACCCCTGAAAATAAAATACAGACAAATCGAAAAAATTGGTTATGATGGATGAATTTAATAATTATGCTGCGCAATTTGTTTTATAATTCGTATAAGGTGATACCCAATAACGTTATTTTTACCTACCGATTTTTAATTGTGTTTTGAATTGTATTAATGTATTTTAAACTTAATCACAACAAATACTCTTTTAAAAACAATGTTATGTCAATAATTTACAATCATAAGTATTTATGAAGCTGCAAAACATCAATAAATAATCACATTTAGTTCTTTGCACATGAAATGTACCATTTTGATAAACTGCCTTAAAGCCCTTAATATCACCCCAGACCTTTTTTCTATTATTAACTCTGAATCAGAAATAGTAATGAATCAAATTATAGCTTTTATATTTTAGGCTGGCTTCATCATTTAATTTTATCAAATTAATTTTGTATTCATTTTTTAATTTTATGGTATGATTGTAATTTTCTATAAATTGTTGCACAAAAAGCTAAAAGAAAAATCACTTTTAATTTTCCATTGACCTACGATAAATGAAGAGCAAAACCTGCAATACGTTTACCCATGATAGTAAAGTTGTAGACACCACTTTTTTAACAGACATATAAAAAAAACACCACAGCGCTGTCCAGATGCAAAATTATACATGTTGCGTTTATAGCATAAAACCACAGATTATATTATATTATTTTTAATATAATCTGTGATAAGACTATATTAATTTGATAATTTATTGACTAACTGTCTCGACCGTATATTAATATGAATTATTTAAGAATAATATGTAGGTAAATGTGTCATAAAATTATAATCGCTTCTATACATATTTTACATATAAGACATTTGTAGATATTATGAGCAGTAATTTGCGGAATTTGTATAGGTATTGCACTTTTTATAAAAAAATTTTTTTGGCAAACTCAATAATTCCCTTGTGTATGGTAATATCCAATGTTAACTACCATCTAGGACTAAATTGTTCCATATTGTTTTATGTAAAAATTCATAATTAATTCCAGCATTAATTTTAAAACTAAAAACGAAAGGCTCTTAAAATAAATAATTTATTAATCTGTTCGGGATAAATCAAAAATATTTTTATAGCCTTAAACGTTCAGATATCATAATATAATGTTAAATTAATACAGAGTATGCTGATGGACTTTCTGAGCTAATAAATTCTTAATGACGTTAAAAAATACTTCATACTTTATGCTCATAATTACTTAATGGTATTTTATACTTAAAATGTTCTTATTTCATAATCGTAGTATTTTAAGAAAAAAATTGATCGAGACCGTTTTGAAATATTAATTTTAACTTCATGACGAACGTCACATCTCCAGTCCTTACTTTTTAACTTGAAATTTATGTGAAATAATATGTTGGTTAAAAAAAAATCGCACTCGATGTATTTTACGACTAAAATAATAGTGTTGAACAATAATAACGTATCACTGAACATACGTGTATGAGAAACAATCACCCCGTGCTAAGACTGCTTCACACTACAGGTTAAGACAAATCGTTTTTACATCGATTTTGAGTAGCTCATATAAAAAATAATCCGAAATATTAAGTCTCGGATGATCAAATGTGGATTGAACGGCTAAATGGAAGAGCGTATAATATGTATAATGGCTGACGAAAAGCGTTCAAGAGGCAGACTCGCAGTTCTGCGTTATTGTAAACGAATATTGTAACCACGCATACCTACTTCTATTACTGGTCATATAACATGATACCTAGGTATTAAAATAATATACGGTCATTAATCGTATGTATAGGCAAATACACGCGGCAGACTTGTGGAGTATTCGTTTGCGGAGTTTGACGACGACGTGAGCATATATGCGGAATCCCAATAGTTTTCGAATAAAAGTTTTAAGCGTTCACGGTTCGCTTGTTCGACTTTCACAGAGTTACGGTACATTAAGCAAACCAAATTATAATTTAAAAGACGAAAGCCGCTAACGTTTTCGATAGAAAAAAATCTGTATCTGCAAACAGCTGGAGTATTGAAAACGTTAAAAATTCTATTAAGTTTTTGCGTCTTTAGAACATTTTTAATTTTTTATAAATTAATATACTTTAGGTATAATATTATTAAAACACATATTTATTTCGCGATACGTATACATTATTGATGTAACACTGATGATGGAAATTTAATTGATACTTCAACCTTAACGATAATATTGTAAACTAAGTAGGTAGTTTATATTTTATTCATTAGCTATTAGCATTTTTTTATATTATGCGTGTAGATTGTTTTTAAAAATACACGATAGATATCGTTCTTTTGTGTTCAAAATCTTAAAACTAAATGATTTTCAAATTTAATTACGAGGAAATATTAATGTATTTTCATTACACTTTCGATAAAAGTTAATTGAAACCATTTTACTTTGTAGTATTTTTATAAAATGATTTTACGTTTAATTAAAATAAATTGTTTATAAGGTAATTAACTGAAAATATTCCAATTGGTTTCTGCTAATTATTTATTTATTCAAAATATTTCATATTTCATGAAAATAATGAATAATTCTTACATCGATGAACTCAGCGAATATACAAAACTTGTACATTGCAAATATTCAGAAGGATTTTACGATTTACACGCTTTTAAATAAGACTGCATCGGTTAGTTTTTATTTATTGATGTGAGCCGAATTCTCACGGGAGAGGTGCAGGAGAGGCGCAGGAAAATATATCATTCTAAATTCTAATATCTGAGACAACTAATTTTTTGCTATAAGGTAATTTTCATAATTATATAATTTATCATCCTATTGGTATTTTATAATGTTTAAAAAAACTGAAGTTAAAAGTTTTAAATATTAATCATTTTATCATTTAAAATTAATTTTTTTTTTGATTTTATTACCGATTTTTAAACGCACTAATGCATAATAATTAATAACTAATAAGTGAAGTAATTAGAGTCTACTTTATGTGAATTTCCATCAGTTGCAACAACAAAGTTGGTCGAAATAAGTGGAAGGATAAACTCAATTTCTAGAGTTCTTATATATGGCTTATACACCTTGGGAAGGACTTCATGTTCCTTTATACTTTTTTTAAAATACAGTTTTATAATATTATAGAGCTTTTTAGTATATTGTTTTATTTTTGCATACACAATGTTATACCTACTTAAGTAAATGCAATCAAATATAATATAAAGTATACTAAATATTGCATTAAATTATTTTAATGTACACACAACTTATAAACATTAATAGTATGCTCTAAGCTTATGCAGTTATATCATACAGAAAGTATAAAAAAATTGAAAACCTAGACTTTTTTCAAATTGTATTTATTATATTTAAAAAAGCCATCGTAAGAATAGACATTTCATGAAAATCGCAAATATAAATCGATAATATTTATATATAATATAACTCTGATCCCCGTCTGAGGGGGATGTATTAGTTTCTACAAAAGAAGTGGAGGGATGGAAAATGTAAACCATAAAAGGTGGAGTGATCCCACAGTTAGCCCCCCCCCTCCCTCCATCACATTGCCCGCTTTATACTATCCTCAATGTTTACAAGTAATTATATTATGACGTAAGTGTTTACGTGAGGAAATCTTCGCTCTTATTGCAATGTTCAAATTTGTATTTGCTTCTATACATTGTGCTATATTCCCGGCGTGTACGTAACTTTCGAAACGCAAAACAATCTGTTAGGTATAATATGCGACACGACTAGGGTACAGCATGGTTTCGAGTTTAAAACCGTTTTATGCAAATTTCACCTGGCGTAGAAGGTTTTTCGTTTCCATAGGTCTCAGACGACGACGGTGACAAAACAATAATATATTATTATTTTACGAAAGGGCAATGTAAAAATATATTCTGGTTTTGATATTATTGAATGAGAAATACACACCTCGATCTGTTAATCATATTTTATCTACCACTGTCCGTTCTGCTGCAGGTTCTTTTTTCGTTTATTAATTCTTTCTTGACGGTCTTTGAGCTACTACATCAGGCAAACCCTGACATTTTTTTTTTTATCGAAATGTTGGGATTATATTATTATAACCTACGTGTCTGACAACATTGTAGATACTAACTTTGTTTTGATTTTGTGAATAATGTGAACAATGTGATCGGACCTTTTTTTCATATTTTAAATCGTAGTTACTAAGTTGTATTATTAGCCGTATATTATTAAGCCATTGATAAACATTCAAAAACAATTATTTATTGCGTTTAATTATTTGGTAAAATGTAAAAAGCACTCCAACCGATACAAAGTAAACTTGTTTGTACATGATATTATGTAGGTATTTATTACCTTTGTATATCACCACCTGATATTATGTATAACATTTTCATTTTAATTTTCGAACTACTGGAAATACCTAATTATTTGTCAAAAGCTATTTTACGTTAATAAATTGTATATTTGATAATTATTGCACGGGAGCTTAAAATAATATATGCTTTATAAATGCGATGGATTACTTCGGGTAATAATTATATTTATTTAAAAACTCGAATCTAAAATTGACATATAATAATATACCATATTATAACTTTCATACAATATATTATGTAGGAGCAGTGTTGTAGTCAGTATCTAGATACTCATTTGTACCTTATCTAAATGATTTGAAAAAATGAATCCATGTCTTGGATGTTAAATATTGTGTATCATGATAGAAGTAACTATGATATTTTTTTAGGTTGTATTACTATGCCGTGTTGCATGAAATACGTATTAATTTAAAGGCCCAATAAAATGGAATGGACCTATTATCGGCCACTGAATCATGTTTAAAGGACCATTAGCTCACTATCGATTCATTAAATGTCTTGTAATTTTTCATGCAACCCGGCATTACTTAATTAGTTTATCAAAAATACTGATTACATGTGTAAATTGCCCAGGTAAACCCTATATACCTACTTATAAAACTTATTTTACTATAAATTATGTATAAATAATACTTTTAATGAACAGTTTAACTTAATAATTTGGTAAATCTATATTTATTATTTTTTATCTGTATAAAGAACATTTTTTTTTTTATTGTTCATTATATAGCTTCGGCAGTATAGGTAATTAGCTTTGTAGATTTATACATTATATATTTAGACTTAATATAATTGGTTACAATAAAAATGACTAATAACTAAGAAAAAGTTTGTTGTGTTAAATGTATCTTAAAATGCATTTTAAAATACTCCCGACCGCGACATATATTTATATTTGTATCTAGATACCCTTAACATACATTAATATCTGTATCAAGATACTTTTTAAAGTAAAATATCTTTGTCTGTGTCTAGATAATAATTGAAAGTATCTTATTACAGCACCGTGTATGTGGTACATTTATTATGTGCAAGTATATGCACTTTTATATAGCCCTAATCGCTTCAAACTGCTAATGAAACTCGAATGTTTATTTATACATTCATACTCAGCAATTTAATATTGTCATAAACTTTGACGGTTTCACAAGATTAGTTTCTCCATTTCACAAAATATTTGGACATATGTTCATATAATATTTACAATAATGAGAATATTAAACATTGTATGTCAAACCTAATGGGATTATATTTTATAGTCTAGCGTTACCTATACCGATAGCTTAACGAAAAGTTTAAAATTTCTTCAAACCGTTTCTGCATATTAGAAACTGAAGATCAGAAATCAATATAATATTATATCTTACAGTATACCATAGCAAAACGTGACCAAACTATTGGGTAGTAACTTAATGATAGTAACTCGTACCGTTACGAGTAACGACGTTATAGTTTGTTTGTAACTCTTCGTTTCATTAGAATTGTTTCCGTAACTAATAAAAATGTAACGGAATTTACTTTTGAATAAATCAAGGTTGGGGATTAACGAGTTAACAAGTTAAAAGTTAAGGTTATTTCAACTTAATAATTTAAGTTATCAGTTTGATGTTTTAATTAACTCAACTCATTTGCCTCTGCGTTAACTTAAAATCATCTTATGATTTTTTTAATATGATGGTTTTTACAATCTACTTATATCGTATATTACTAGACAAGTTAATTAAATTAATTTTTTAACATCCAAAGATTTCTATGAAAATATATCATAGATGTCAGATTTGTCACATGGACAGGTATTATTATATTATGTTCTAATACTTATACTATTAATTACTAAGTAGGCACCTAATATATTTAAATCACCTAAAATAATAATTGATACCTAAGTACTAATAACAGTGTATATAGATTATTTTTCGGACTTATTTTTAGACTATACCTTAGTAGGTACTAATTATTATACCAACGTTTCTTGTCAAACGACACTGTTAACTATTTTTTATTATTATTTTTTTTTATATAACGTGTAAGTATCGTATGAAGTTAGTTTCCGATCAAAAAGTATAGTAATTTTATTTGAGTATAGCGTATAAACTACAAAATAACTTGATTACTTTTTATAAGTATCAAATCAAACACTTCAAAATAATGCATGCTCTCGGGATCGATACGCAATTATGTACGCTGACCGGATATAATTGTTATAGTGAGAATACAAGTCTCAGATAATTAATGTATTAGCGTTGTATAAAAATTGAATGTGCACTTACGTTGAAGTGTTGAGGTGTTGAAATTTGAAACATGACATGCATTGGTAACAACAAAAAAAATGGTTCTTCAAATATAGAGAAGAAAACCACCGAGATTTCAAGTTTTCCAGGCTAACATTAAACTGCAAAATAAGATAGTTTATTTTAATAAGTAAAAACTACATCACAAATTCATCAGGTTAATTATGATTGAAGGCAGTCCTTATTGGAGCAACATTTTTAGTGTTGCGATTGAGCATGATATTTTTTTACGTATTTTGTTTTTGCCAAATTCAATCAAGTTTATTACAAAAAGTATATTTTGTAATATTGCAATATGGTGTCTAACTTACTATCCGTGTAAAAGTTTGTTTTCCATATTTTGCATCAGAAATGCAAATGAGAATAACTTTTATAAATTGATAAACGTTGACTTTTGACTTAGCCAAAAGAAATTTTCCGTATTAAATATATTTATATTATTTTGGTACCTATTTTGGGTCAGTGGTGAGTTGATTGTGAAACATTTAATGTCCATTGTTTAACTAAAAAGGTATCAACATCCAACTGCTCTATGTTTTTGTACGAAGCTGGTCCGTTCCTGGCTGGTATTTGTCAAGTTCGATGAATCATCAAAAATATAATTCTAAAATCAGTTAGATATGACTGTGTAATCTATTCTGGGGTTAAGAAAAATACTCTATGTTCTAGTTCTACCAGAAAAAATAGTTGTAAAAAAATAAATAACAATACATAATACGCTAATATTATAATATTTGACAGGCCCCACGTGTAATGGCATTCAATGAATTTAAACTCAGTATGTCTGAAATCTGGGTGGTAGACGAAATCTTGGCGTTACACTTTTCTTCCATGACACTAAAACTAGTGCGTTCTCATCGACTGAAGTAAACATATTATCTACTCTTATATAATATTGCTATTCGTGCGAACATTACACGTACGTACACAGTTTTTCAACCACATCACAATATTCAAATGTTTTATATAAAAGAAGAATTGGATAAAAAAATCATGCACACCTGTTTGTATTCTTTCACTCGTTTTAAAAACCACGTTTATGACCTTGTAGCTACACAAACCAGAACGGAGACATCACCACTAGCCCGTGCACACTGCACATATTATGTTAACCTTGTGAAAACAGATGGATTATTGGCATAATAATCATACAGGTACACTATTTAATAGGTACTACAAAATGTAATTAGAACTAATCCTCAAATGATCCTTGGCCACTTCTTACAAACTAAATAGGTACATCAAATCACATGGGTGGTAAGAGACGTGAGGCAGATTTGCACCACATTTGTAGATTGAAAACTAGAATAATATGATGGGAGGATTATGTATGAGAGTACCAGGAAGACAAAATCAAATTTAACATGATAAATGTTTTTCCGGGTCTGTCCGTTCATCTACACAAAAAAAACACACTGGGTTTCTCAAACACTCACATTTACAAGCTTATTCGACCAAATTGCATACGTTTGCGTATATATGTTTTAGTATAATTAATTTAATGTAATCCTTTAGACCAGTATTCCTAAAACTGTGGTACGCTTACCCTTTTGGCGTACTCAACATTTTTAAGAGGTACGCGAGTCTAGCCAACAAACCTTTACATTTAAATAGATTAAAAAACTCCAAAATTCAAGGTACGGGATTTGTGAAAATCGGGTTTAGAACGGCAACTGTATCATTCACCATTTATTGAGTAGGCCAGGTGTACAGTCCAAGTAGACAGTCAAGTACACGTATATAAACATGACGTTAGATGGATGCACACCAATGGGGAGTGCGGTGGCGGTGCGTTCGCGCATGGAGTGCAACACTAAACATAGAACACGAGTTATCTTGTGAGATTTTTCATAAATTTTATTTTACTAACTAGAAGTGGCATCCAAAAAATGTTGTTGGTAAAAAGAGGTACGTTGTACATACAAGTTTATGAATCTCTGCTTTAGATAATATATTTTTTATAAGCCTAGTTGCCAGGTATGTTTCAAAATATAAAAATAAAGATAAAAGTATGACTTCAATAAAATAAAATGGAATTTATTCTATCTTACTTTTTTCGATATTCCGTAGGCCGTGGCATATTATGTCGTTTATAAATGTAATGCTGTCGGCCTATCACCTACCGTATTAATCACAACACTCGAGTGATGATGGCCTAAATAATGGTACTTATAATACCATTTGAATTGTTATTTATAAATTATATTATAAAAATATAGTAATTATTACAATCACACGTTTTTGAAACTGTTAAACAAAATTATATTACATAACACAATATTGTACCTATGAGAAGATGCAATGCTATCCAGTAACCTGTACGGTAGTGCGGAACACTGCAACAGTCAATTACATTTTTTTTCATTTGTTTTTTTTTTTGTATTAATCGCTGGTTTATTCAAATCTAAAATATGAATTTATTTTTTTATGTTAGTTGATAATTTAAAAAAAATAATACACAAAATATGTTCACTTACTTTTGTGATGCACTGTAGTGGTTAAATCAAAAACCTTCTTTCACTGTAGGTCAGAAAAAAAATGTGTACCTTGTTGTGAAAATTGATTATTGGAGTCAAAACGTATAAGTCATATACGTAAAGTATATAAATGTTTTGATATTTCATTTGAAAAACTTTACATTAAAATATTAGTTTAATACTTTAACGATATTAAATTTTGTAAAAATCCTCTCTGTTTGGTTGGTATATTACCTACAAAAAATATTTGAAAATAAAATATACAATCTAAGTTTTAAAGTATATTAAAGCTTTATAAAAAACTTATATTCGTGATATTCAATTGAATAGAATTATTATTATTTATAAAGAAATATAATATAATGTACCTACGAGTTTAAATAACTTTTTTTTTTTGCGAATGCCATAAAAACAAAAACGTTCAGTTTGATGATTATGTTGGGATCATTTGATCAGTTTTTGTGTACTATCTCCAATTTGATGTTTTGATTTAATATAAATTGATAAAATTTGAGTTTATTAAATAGGTACCTAATATTTGCTCAGAAAACTTAATATTATGATTCAGAATTCATATAATCTGATTTTAAGCCAAATAAAAATCAAAAATATACTATTTTATTGCAATAAATTTAAATATAAAAGAAGCTAATAGGTAATCATTAAAGAAAATAATTAAAAATTGTGTACACTGAAATATTGGACATCAGTGTAAGACATAATAATATCAAAGAACGAAGATCCTTCATTTAAAAATAGTCAACATTTTTAAATTATGAATAGATATATATTGATAGTCAGAATGGTGAAAAAAAATAATAATTAATAACCAGTTTAAATTAGTATCTAATAAAACTCAGCTCTAACACTTTTCATTCCAGTGCAATATAAATGTAATATCATGATGGTATAGGAATTAGAAGAAAATATATTTTATTGTTTAAAAATTGCGTTGTCATCTTTTCAAAATAGAATACATATTTATTTTAGAATTCATTCAAAACGTGCTGTTTTCCTTATTCTCCGAACAAACTAATTCTTTTCCAAAGTCAACCGTATACTCTAACCTAACTTTCATTTTGGAATTTCTCTACAAAAAATATTATATTTAAAATATAAAATAAATTGTATTTATTTTTTTAGGTTCTTCGTTACCCAGTGCTTTAAAATTTGGTTAAATAAATGTCATTACAAATATTATTACAAAACAAAATATTGTATCTAGATTTGGTATAAATTATTTTTTTCTCAAATACGTCACAATCTCATAATCATTTGTGTGTTAACGTAGAGAAAGTACTGAAGCACATGTGAATAATGACTCGACTTATCATAAGTACAAAATGGTTTTTACTTTTGTTTTCACTTTAGTTATTCGTTTTTTATGTGTCTAAACTTGTTTCAATTTCAAAAGTAACCAACAAAAGTTTTTTTTAACTAATCGTTCTCATAACTATTAACTTTTTTTAAATTAGGCTGCATAATATGTGTAGGTCACTAGATTCACACTTCTTCCGATTAGGTGAACTACGTGTCCGATTGACTTTGACTAAAAATATCAATACTGACATATCATATTATAATATGTATAATACCAACATACAATTTAATGATCCCTTTTTAATAAACATGTAGCCAACTCGATAAATGTATGATTTGTCAAAATTTGTGAGTAGCGACACAAAATATATACAAACACCAAATAACAATTGAACGTGACTTAAAGTTACTAAGTAAATTACTACCAGTCACGACCGCTTAAAAAGATTCATATCAAAGAGGATCATATAATTATTATTGTGTACTTTGGATTATCAAATTATAAGCACTTTCTTCATTTCTACTGGTTTGTATCATTTAAAAGTAATTGTGTGTATAAATATTCATACAGTTTTCAATTTTGATTTCTGATACTTAAAACCTAATATACGTTTTTCTTCAAAAAAATGTAAAATATTGTAATTACATAAAATATCTGAATTTTTCACTAAGCATTTTAAATTTACATTTTTATAAAGTTGAGTGTTCAAACGTAAAACAAACATTGTTTTCTTAAACAATTTTAGTTATTAAATTCAAAAAAATGATTAATCGCAAAAACTTGAAACATTATATTATAACATACTTAATATATTAGTATTTTCTATACACTATGACTTTTAAAACATATTTATAGTAATTTTAAGCTATTTATTTCACATAATTGTTTAGTATGGCATCACATTGATATTGACATTCGTATGAGTTATATTAGACGACGATTGCAATAATTAGTAATTCAACATCAAAAACTAAAATAATACTAATAATATAAATATATTACAACATATAAACCGCCTTTAGAAATAAATTCTGATCATTCCATCTCCTTCGTTTGAGTCATTGTTCGTATGCAGCAGTTTATAATATTCATTTCAAATGTATATACCAACTATCATGACCTATCCTATGATGAGACACATTTCAACATTATTATATGGGCAGAATTGAACGGTTAATTTTTTTAATGATAAATTTGTTGAAACAAGAGATCTTGTGAAGAAAATCACTGTGAGTTATAATATGCAGGTACTCGATACTCATAACGATATTCATTATACCCTTAAAGGTGTGAATATTGATTCAAAATATTAAATACAAATAATTATTATCAAAGCATAACTATAATAAGAGCTATATTATACGATTATATATTTTCCTACCACCATAACAGAATCAAGGTTTACCTGTGGGAGTTTAAATATTTTTGCTTTATTATACACAAATATTACAATACCTATAAAATGGTGTGTATTAAAAGATAAATATAATAATATAAGATGTGTAATATTGTTGTAATGAATATTAGAAAAGTTCTTTTATTTTCATTTAAGATAACAATAAAGTATAAAAATCGAATATCGCGTCACCTGCTCCCATGATTATTTTACAACCTACAAACTTCAAATTGCTTACATTAAGGTATGCATCAAATTTAATTGAAATAATCATCTAATGTTCGACGATTTTAATACGTATCTATAAGATATTTATTATAAGTGTTCTCATTATCTAGCATATGTAAAAAATACTCAAAAAGTTGTGCGTCATCATATTGTATTAATAAAATATAATAATACATAAACTGGAAATATACTTAAGCCTCCTAGAGATTGGGTATTTTAAATTCTAAATGATAGAGAGAAAATATAGATTATTGAGTGATTTTTATTTTTTTTTTCGGAAAATACATTTAATGCGATAATATATTTTAAGACGATATATAGTTTTATATATAAGTTTTATACACACACATATATATATATATATATATATAATGAGAAGCTTCAAGTTTAAATTGCAAGTTTGTATTTGTTCTTACAAATAAAATATAATCGACAAAGTATAGTCTTAAAACTTGTCTAGTTCATATGTTGGATTATATGACCATTAGAATTGAATACTATCAAAGACAGACACAATCGATCCACAAATTAAAATCAGCAATATTGATGATTGAACTGGACTGCTTCGGCACTCGCTTAGAATAACAAATTATTATTATTACATTTGTATCACAGAAAAAAATATTAATTTTTTTCAAAATTGTTTTATATTTTAATCCTATTTCTTAAAATCCTAATTAATAAATTATTTGATAATTTCAAGAAACTGAATAGATTATTATAAGACTGGAAAACAAACAACAATAAATTAATATTTGTGTTTCAAAATGTTGAATAATAATAAAAAATTAACGTTTAGCAGAGGAATGGCTGGTTAGAGATGCAATCAAGCAATTCCTTATATAGCTAATTAGAATATGCTTACAGAGTTTGGACGCTTAATTAATAAAACAATTAAAAAAAATTAATGATTAAGGATTGTGTGTAACTGAATAAATATTAAATAATATGAATATTATACGAGTAGTTATTATGAGCTTAAAAAGTCAGAAAAAACGACTTCAACAATTTATTTTTATCAAAATCTAAAATAAATCATCACATATTAAAGCACGTCACGATGAGTAATAGCCAATACTGTTTATGACAATTTCCTATTATTAATAGATTATTTTAACATATTCCAAAGTTTAAAAAAAAATATAATATCAGTACGATGACTACTCATTTGGTTAATTCCAAAATATTTTATGAAACTTATATTTTGTCGTATTGTGTATTTTTGTGCCCTGTGTCATAATTGTATGAACATGACAACAATAACACCAGTTATATAAAATAATAAATGTATCGTTACATATTTCACTTTACATAAAATATAATATATTGTATAGATTTCACATAAATGTTAATACTTTTTCTATCATGATAATATGACCGTTTGTATTATTATTGATTATGCCTTGTGATTGTCATTTGACGAAGAAAAACTATATGTATAACATAATATAGTGTTGTATTTGATGCATTTTTTCTTTGGACCAATGATATTCTTCAATTCTTCAATTTTATAAATGTAAAATATTGGAACAGGTCATGTGAACTTTAAGGATCCGGGAGGTTCATTAATTCATAGTGTGTTCAGAGCTCTTCAATCGTCCAACGTAAACAATTATAAACATGGCCGTTGTTAAGTAAAGTGTAATGCATTTAATTTTAAATTAAAAAATAATAATATTGTACAGTGTAAAACTTAAAAAGTTCCTAAATTTTTAGATTTATGTTATACCAACCTCCAAATATACACCAATACTACTAGGGAGCTATGCAACCACCTGATGTAAAGTGTTATAGTATCAATTCCTGCCTAGAAAAATGTCTAAGTCATAGGTAAAGTCGACTGAAAACAAGTCTGACTGAAACCCGTCTAAAGAGATCTTTCGACGAACCCACAGAATCACTTATACATAGACATGATGATGATTAGTGTTCATACATAATGTGATGTTTTGAATTTTAGTTAATACCTACTTATTATTTAGTGCCTTCTGCCTTATGTTTGTGCTGTGTTTAATAATCCATCTACCGCGTCTGATTTATTAATGGATATATATTTTATATTAGAAAATACCTATAGTTATAAATCGCTGTACTATTACTATATAAAAATACGAGATCCATATAAATGTATACTATGTATTAATATGTATTATCCATGTGATTTTGAATTGTTCAGTATTATTCCAATTTATAAATCTTAAACTAACATTGATGAATGATGATTAGTTATTTTAATAACAATGTGAATTACATTTCATATTTTTAAATAGATAAAATTTTTTTGCAACACTCTAAGGTATAAACAATACAATTGTAACAAATTGTTATGTTGGCGTTATATTCAATTTCGAAGTAATAATGCAAGAAATAACCAATACTTAGAAAACTATATGACTGGATACATTAATGAGAAACTTACATGAATTGAATATTTTAAGAAAGTTGGCTTCAAATTTTCAAATCAACGATTTAAAATTATATATATTATGTTTTATCTTTTTTTTTTTGTATATACTTAAGTGATTTAAATGATGACTGGTTGACTTCCAAACCAACGATTTTAAATGTTTTATAGTTTTTTATTTTTTAACACACATTTTTAACCAAGCATACTTTAAAATTGACAATTTGAAACCTGTAAGATTGAGTGTATAAACTAAAATATTATATTTTAAAAGATTTAACTACCCAGGGATAACACTTTTATATTTCAACAAAATTACTTAGGTAAATTGTTTTTCTTCTTTCAAATACCTAAATTCTTCCAAATATGAAATTTAAAAATTTAAAATAACAACTATGTTAAGACCTAAGTATTTATAATTTTTAGATTTATTGGTTACAGTATAACTATTCACGGTGAACATTACTTTAAATTTTCGAACATTACCAAAACAAATTGAACATTTTATGTATTTTCAACTCCTAAATAATATGCCAGTCAATATGTGAGTCATAAATGATTATAAAAAAAGAAAAATAACAATTTATTTGTAATATATTTAAAGTACTGTTGCTGTTGTAACAATGTACGAAGAGCTTTGTATTAAAATTTTAAGGTTTTTGGCTACACATTTTTAATCAAGTTCACAATCCTAATTCCTAAGCCTGTGAAATTGAGAAGAAAAATGTATGTTATCAAACGGGAACCAATTCGACATGTAGGGTTAGGGCTCGGCAACCAAATCGGTACCAACCAAATTAAGATATTTGACCAAGATATTCGAACACGGTGTGAAAGTGAAAATTCGTTATGATTCAACAATATTATATAATTACTATGAGAAACGAGTAGTGAGACAAAGATAATGTAACCTGTAGCTTGGGCGAGCACAATTTGATATACAAATCTTATTTTCCGTAGACGGCGAACATTTTTTTTACTTCTTTATCCCTCTCTGCGAATTTCAAAGAATTTCTTGTAAATTCGATTGCGGTATTTGACTATAGTCAGAGTTTGTACTAATTTAGCTGAGCATTTCTACCGTCAGCATGATATGTGTACATAAAATATTGTTAAAAGGCTTCACATAACCTAAGATTAAAATTCCACCCCCTCCCCCACCACACACACACACACACACACACACACATACACAAAATCAATAATCTTAATAATGTCTCACTGACGTAATATATTATATTATACATCATCATCATATGTTTATCTGTTTACAACAGGCGCAAAGAAACGTTGTTTTCCCGCCCGTCAGTTTCTTGGTATAATGTGGTTTCCCTGGGTGGTTGAGCGTGGTTAAATAAAGTAAACATAGTTGAATTCTCTCATTGTTTCTGCAAACGGAATGCTAAACCTCCTTATTTTAATGCAGAAATGTGTTATATTTATATTATTTTTTTTATATTTTTTTTTTTGCTTTTATCGGTTTAGATTATTTTCATGGCGTATTATTAGACACATATTTTTAACATTTTAACAAAAAGTACCTTTCTATAGCTTGCACTTAAAATAGAGGTTGTGAACAACACACTAATACAATAATATAAATATGTGAACAGCAGTCAATATTGTTCTTTGCAAATTCCATTAGCTTGACTCCAATTATTGAACACGTTTCCAAAATAGCAGTCTAATTCAGATATGTAATTTTTATTTTCATCTATTAAAATATACATTTATACACTTTGTCCTTTAAACATTTTAATAAGTCAATTATTGAATTTACAAATTAATTATTGAAACACATTATATGTTTTGGGGTTTTTTATACACCTCATAATATGCTTTAAGTATATTTGTAAATTTAATATAATTACGTCTCTATATTTTTAGAAGAACATTCGTGGTTCGTAGTATACGAAATTGTGACTCACTGGTCAATTTAATAATAATATGTTAGAGTTATGTGTGTCATGAAAACAGGAACTTATTCGTTATTATTCTGACTGATATTTTTCAGATATTTTCTTGTCTATCTGTTAAAAATATGGTAGGCACTATACATTTAATTAGAAAACGCATTACATTATTATAGTAATAAGTGACACAGTTTTCTCAGAAACACTAAACATTAAAAAAAAAATCGATAACCCAAATGGAAAAATATAACATCGACAATTGCATAACTGCGTAATAATTTAATATTAGTGTTAAAACAATAACACGTATTAACCTGATGCTAACCAAACCTTCATATTCAGTTTTAATTGAAGCGTAGGAAGCAATTCATTATACTTAGATTAAATAATGATGATATTATTTGGTTATCTATAATAAATATTGGGTTTGTACAAAATGCGTCTTACGCAGATCTATAATAATATTATGGTATACGATAAAATAAAAAAATGAAAAATAAAGGTAAAATAGTGACGACGCACTGTTAAATATAACTGCCTGATAACAACGGTTAAGGGTTTTATGCATTAACTCGTAAGTGTATTTCGAAATTTCACAATATACGCGATTGTCCTATGAATACGAAATCCATTTTATGACAACTGCAAAATCGTAAAAACGTATGGGATTTTTTTTTTATTGTCAGAAATTCGAAATTGTCTGCTTGTGCGTGTTTATTGAGGCGTGAGGTTTTACTACTCGCCTGTTAATTAATCGTTTTAAATAGAACGACGTGTGAAATCTGGGAGACTCAATATTATAACGTGTGCTTACACGAATATTTGATTGAATTCTGATTTAAAATTAAAAATAACGAATTATTTCGAATCAAAAATAAAGAGTATAAATGGTTTAATTTTATCAAGAAGCTGATTTAGAACCCAACAGAATTTCAATTATTTTTAGTCCTCTCAAATTTTTCTACCTATATGACTATTCAAAAATTCGAGATATGATCTAGGTACATCAGTGTTTTTTAACCTTTTTCATATCACCGAACACCAAAAAAATATGTATATTGTTTTGTTAAGGTTAAGAAACACTGGTATATATTATATGATTTACTTGGACTTTATAGCACTAAATAATTCACCGTCAACGCTTTAGTATATCACTCAGTTATATGAATAACCAATAAATTTCAAATTTAATTTCAAACAATCTTAAGATAATAAAAAATTCAGCCAAATTTGATTGATTCCTATTCATGTGTTATGAAAAAAAATTGTATTTACAAATATCACTTACAGCTATTGTAAATGTATAAATAAGCAAAAATTATCAAAAGATATTTTGGGTATGAAATCGGGAAAGCTTACTAAAAAAAAATTAAAATATGCTAATGCTAGAATTATCTAGCTCTAATTTTAGGTAAGTACAATAATGACGTCATACTCGTTTTTTGGTTCAACATTTAATTTAAGAATTTAACGCAATAAGTAATTCCAGATCGCCGCAGTAAACACTAACGAAAAGTCACCTAACTGACTGGATACTCTATTATCAAACATTTTCTGTTTGGTTTTTTACTTGCCCTGTACAACTTTACATAATAGATATACGCTTATGCGTTTTGCGCGTACAATGAACACTAACGAGATACGAGAACAATTAAAGTAAATAACTGTAAGCCTAACACGACGACATAATCAAGACATGAACGTATGAATTAGTAATAACGAGGACGGAATTTATCATAGTGCTGGCCGGTGGTCAATTAATCACAATCATTCGAATCATGGTAATTCAAAACGAATGTAATTCGTATACTTCAGAAGGGCAGCGATAATATTCTATTACAACCTGTTAGTGGCAACCACAGCCGCCGTCACTACCACTGATTCTTCAAGTTACACCGTGTGGTTGTCGTCGTCGAGCCTTTCATTTTCAGTTTCTCTCTCGAATTTTTAATTGAATGTTCTAATCTCCTATCCACCCCCCTCCCCCCACCGAACAATCAACTAAATCCGCATGACGCATCCATCACACCACGATCGCGGTTAGTCTATGCATTCTTCGGTTTAGCGTTCAGATAACATTATGTCGTCCTTCCCCTCAACCAACAATACATCGCAAATGAAAAATGTCAATAAAAAGCGTTTTGCGAAAAGTACCGCGGCAAAAAATGGACGTTTTGTGAACCGGTTGCGCGACACAGAAAAAAAAATTGATTCTGATTTGCACTCGATCGTCAGTAGTACCTATGTATAATTTATTTTTGCTTCTTCACAGCGAGTTTAATATTTCATCGTGGTAATCATGTCTTACGTGCAATGCTCAACTCATTTTTTTTTTATTTTACCGAATTATATATCTACACTTGCGGAAAAATCGCACCGTCAGTAACTTAGTCGCTTAAAAAAAATACGATTTACCGCTTAAAATTTTAATTTTTTCTCAAGTGTTTTCATAAACTTAAGTCATGTTATAAAAGAACAATATCTGGTGAAATAAAAAAAACGAAAAGTGTATACATGTTAATTTTTTTTTTTTGTGTAATGGACAGATTATTACAAAATAAAATAAATTTGGGCTGCTCATATGTACATGGTAAATATTTTTTTATGTAAATAACAAATTACCGGGCAGAGACGTGGGTGGTCCATGTAATGTGTTACAGAAATATAAGAATTTTACCATTGCCTGACATAAATAATATGTTGTGATTTCCACGGTGAAAAATGAAAGCACGCTGTGAAAGATCCGAAATATATCGCTTTTTTGGAATTTATTTGTTCGATACTCATCATAGTGAAAACCAAAATCAAAAATACTGCATGGTTTAACACCAATAATGGATATGATTAAAATATTGTGTACGTCACGAAAGGCGAGTACCATGGTACTATAGATATGTATAGAGAGTTTGGATTGTTTGGAAACCTTAATTTTGTGACGGATCACTTCATCGCATAAAGGTTAGTTACATAACATTATTTCGTGATCCTAGTTGATAAATACAGAACACAAAAAATATAAATAAAATATAACAAGTAACAAACTGAGCCAAGTAATAATATACAACCTTTTTTTGTTGTCAAAGATATACATCGATGACTTGAATCTTAATCTTATCTGCGTGTAATATGAAGTTAATATACATATAACATAATATTATAATACAGGTATTTAATATTTCTTCACAACAAGCGATAAACGTTTGTTAATAAACTGAAGAATAGTTCTCAATAGTATGTCAAACTCATTCAAATGTTTTGTTTACCAGGCACGAGTTATCACTCTTCATTTTTTAGATTTCAGACAGTAGTGACAAGTGCATTATACAGTATAATTTTTTTTAAACTATATTTGACACCGATAATCATTAGGTAGGTAAGTAGGTATAAATAGTTTTAGTGTGTTTCCTAAACATTAGAACTCAAACGAGATACCTTTAGCCATAATGCATATAACACCTGTAGCATATTATTCTTCTACAATATCACTAAACTATTTTTAAAACCAGTGTTCTATTTCGTTAACTTATAAAAAATGCACTCTACTATATTAAATCAATAATGCGCGTTTGAAGTTCGTATATGTAAATTACGGCAGCCGGGTCGAGTAAATTTACACATATTTATTTTTACTGTGTGTCTAACACAATAATGGCTAATTTAAGCCATATATATATAATGGAATTAAATATGCAAATGCGCAGTTTAATCATTCGGAACAGTAATTAAAACGTTTGAATGCGTTATGCGTACGACAATATGATAATATTTATATAATACGTAAAGAGGCAAGCCAGTCGCGTGGAGCTTGTCACAGTTCCTCCATTATGTGAATGGAAGGTACACGTGTTATAATAGTTGTATAATATAAAATTTTATGAAGCAAAAATATAAATTTTGTAATATTCACAGTGTATGCGTATTTTTTACTCAAACGCTACATGAAACAATGGAGAATCGATACATCTAAATTGTACATAATATACATAATACATATACATCGATAATTGTGTGGTGTGGTAATTGCGAGTGAAAAAGCGTGAAATCTGCCCATTCAACTGTGGGATTTTATGTTTTTATCAAATAACTATCAAAACTAATTATTGAAATAAAATGTTTGATTTGGTCCTCGAATTAAAAATAGCTAACCAAATAGTAAATTTTTTTAAACTGACTAATTACTACATTATAAAGTTATCTGTAGGTGTTATGGACAACTATTGTAAAAAAATAACCAATAAATGTAAACTGTAAAAAAAAAATGGAGGCATTTGTTATTATAATCATTGTAATTGAACCTTATGTACAATTAAAAATAAAAATGAATTTAACAAACATTCGATAAAATAGTTGTCACGGAGTATAATCTCTTCGATATTGAGGGATTAACTTAATTTGGTATAGTTAATTCTACGACTTTCAGTTTAATTAATAATACTATCATTGTTGAAAATATTTATTTCCTGCGGAATATGTACACAACTTAACATTGAGCCTATAACTAAAATATTTAGGAAAGCTCATGCTGAATTCCCGGTTTCAAACCGTAATAATACAATAATATAATTAAGTATTATACAGTTCAAAAATAACTGAATTTAGTAACCTTTACCTATAATATTACGATAACTTTTTATTATTATTTAATATTGCCTAATGCCTAGTATGAATCAAACACTCATATTTTGATATTTTCAATACTGTCTAATATGAATTTACTCTGAATTGAATCAAAAATAAAAATAACCTGACGATATATTTAAGATTTTTTGTGGACGTGTTAATTCTATATTACATAAAAGTAATATTAAACTATTTTCGTAATTACAGCACAATCGTTTATATAATATTTGGAAACTCCTACTTTATTAAGCACCACTTTATTTCAACAAATTATGTTCTTATATTTTAACCATAATGTATTTCGGTTCTACATTGACATCGTTGGGTTTATACCATATCTGGTTACGGTTACCTACAGTGGCCGTCTTAATCGATTATATAATATTATAATGTACCTACCTATATACGTACAAATCATTATTTCTTGATCATGTCCAAACTTGTAACGGTGACAGCGTTGCATCTTTGGGAGAGTGTTTAATATTATAGCAATTCAGACGCTGTTCGCAATCCCTTAACAGTTTTCCCGGTCATTTCGGCATTAACGTCGTTAATACTTAACAACTATTAAACCTTCCCAGGAACAATGCATAACTACGTAGGTACCTAAGTACATAGTATTATTTCTGTGTCAGGTAGATTGAGTTTAAGGGGAGAGTATCGTGGGTCCCCTGATTTTGAACATTTTTGTGCTTTACAAGATGCCATACGTATTTGTTTTTGTCGTTTGTGTACCACTAAATATTTTTTCATACCTATAAATCTAATTTATATGCCACAGATGACAACTCATTATGGCACCGAATACAATTTATTTTCTATATTTAATACTTAATCAACGATTATTATTGTTTTTTGCATAATGTTTTTTTGCTAAAGCATTAGATCATCGTGAAAAACTGCTGAAACTCGTTGTTCTTTGACATAATGATAATATTATGTACATTATATCAGTAGCGTAACTGAGTAATCAACTAGGAGAAAATGCGTAGCAATGCGGTATATATTATTATTAAAAAATAACATCTAAAACAATTCACACTTTATTGTACATAATAAGCTAAGTAATATAAAATTGGTACTTACCTTATTCAAAACTAGGTTAAGACAAAATTGTACTCAATGTATAAAAATAAGTTTTATATTATTTTACCCTTATTTGATTCCTGAGACTTTTTTTATGTCTTGATTAATTTTCGGTGAATATTTATGGTGGATTCTCGAACTTTAGCCTATTATAGTTACCCGGAGGCGTGGAGGCTGGCTAACAAGTCTCACAAAATATTATTTTTAGTTTATAAACTTTTAATTCATAATGCTATGTCATAATAGTTTAAAAGTAGGTTAAACTTTTTTTAATTTAGTTATTAAATATTGTCAATCACTATCATATAGTTTCTTTCTTTCATACTCGAATACAAACATTTGAAACACATTGCTTTCAAAAATTGTTTTCTGAAGACGCGCACCTTTTCCCTCTTAAATACTTATTTTTCTCATTTCCACTGATAGCTATTACAAAGGAAACTAACTCATACTCATCCAATCACATTTTAATCAATTCACTGGTCTCGATTTAAGTAAACAGGTATCTGGAAATTAACTTATAGGCAACTGTCTCACTGGTCTTTGGTAAGTATGGCGGTCAATTGCAGGTTTTGAAAAATATTTGTTTTAAAAAATTTAAATTAACTCCCGATTTCGAAATTACCATTTACCAGAGTTACCTTCCACATCAAGTACCTAATTGAAAATTTACTAGTTATAATAAACTCCAATTTTCTCCAATACTTCAATAGATAGTTTGATTATTATCTAACTTTAATCACAAATTTTCAAATTCAGAGAATGAGCCAAATGTATCCGAATTCATTAAGTATTCTAAATATAAACTAATGATATAGATATGGTTATATTAACTTGGGAGGAAGCTAGATGATTCCTAGTTCTTATTCTAGCTATAGTTAGTAGTATATATAGCAACTGTCAAATATTTAAAGTAATAATAATAATAATCGTCAAAACCAATCACAATTTATTATTGAGAAACTCCTAAATGAATATTAACATATGTAAGTGCAGAGCATAAATCATATTATTTCTAAGATCTTTTCCAATGACTCTGAAGGTGTGCCGTCGAAATGCCACTTTGAATGAACGACTTGTCGCAAACCTTGAACGGGTAAGGTTTCTCTCCCGTGTGAATCCTCCGGTGTGCCATCACATTGCTATATAGTTGTCAATGTTGTCATGTAGTTTTGGCGATATAGCTACAGTTTGATGTTGGTAGACTTTCTTAATATTTAAAATTAAGCGTGGCGTACACACTTCTTTAAAGCTCCCCCCACAACTTTGACCAAGGCACATCAAACTAACCTGTTCTTCAAATTTGATATTTATTTATTAGAATTTGAAGTTTTTTTCTATTTTTAAAAAAATTATAATATTATACTATGGTTGGTTTTCTTTTTTGACAACTTTTTTTCCGTGCTCTCTCTAACACTGTTTTTTTTTTATAATCATCTCGAATGTTGACAATATGGGACGAACCCGTGGCTGAAATTAAGTACACACGATAAACACATTTTTAAATTATTATATACTAGTGCTGACATAACATTTATATCGAATAAGAAGACTCGTTTCCATAACGAATTATGGAGGCTACACGACGTCACACTTATACCTCCGTGATGATATCCTCGACACTCTATTATGTTGTGTCACTTGTGCAATAATGATAAATCGGGTGTCGTATTCCATTTTTTTTCTATTTTACTCGAGTTTTTTTACTGATGATCAGAATAAATGACTTATTATGAGATGATGCCGAGTACCTATATTGTGTAGATTCATATTCACTTCCGAAAAAATTTTGAAATTATATATAGATATTAAGTCACATATTCGACCTTGTCCGATGACTTTTAAATGCTTAGTAGTTACGACATTGGTTATCAAACGCAGCAGTGTCTATGGTCGTAAATGATCTAGAAAAAAATTAAAAATTGAAATTTCTTAAAAATAATTAATATTTATTAGTAATAAAAAGTTGTATATTTAAAGAAGATATCAATTTATATTCATGCAAAATAAAAAACGAAATATTTAAAATTAAAACGTATTATAATTTATAACTTTATTGTTGTAATTTGGTTTAAGTGCAATTTATATGCAACAACTCAATCACAAAAAACTATGAACGGACAAACATATTATTATGCTGTTGCGTGATACTACTATAATGTGTAAACACTGGAAACTGCTGACATAATCAAACAATTTTGAATTTCTGACTTTAAGCTGTTAATTGATATAAACTTTTATAATTATCATATTATGAGGTTATTAAATTGCTGAACAAATATTTTTAATTAGTATCTTTAACTTGATGCCCTCTTTTGGTATAATCAGAAACGCATTTAAATTACATTTTTAACGTAAAATTAATAAAGTTTAAAGGAAGTGTGGTTTTTATAATTAAATTAATTTATGAACGTTTAAGATGATTGATAAACCGAAGGGTAAATGAAATAAATTTAAATTAAGAAGAAAACGTAATACTTTAAAAACAGTTAAACAATAGAATTTTCATTAAAAACTAGCAACACAAACATATAGGTAAGCAGTTGCATATATTGTCCAATGGTTTTCTTTTTATACTCATTAGTCCCTTAGATTCTACAATGCCATTTGATATGTTTAAAATCTATAAAAAATATATTAAAATAATATTTACAACAGCTGCAATGACTCTTACTTATTACTTATAAGCTATATTTTCTGAATTATAACTAAAATAGTATAACTCAGTATATTGACAGTAGATATTATAGATAATCGGCCATATGGTGATATAGGTATTCACAGTTGTTTATTTTTAAAAACTAAAAAAAATATAGGTCATTATTTTTTGATGAAAAATCAATAAAGTTATGTTAATTTAGTTATTACTAAACTGTATGTTATGTGAAATACTTTAAGTTTATGTACTGATAATAATGACATGTTTTATATGCGATTATACTGTTGCAGGGCATGAAACATCCGAACAACTATGACAATATATTAAGTGCTATAATTCTAAACTATTTTTCCATCAGACAATATTACTATAATATAGCAATTATATATGAATAGTGAAGTTTTTTTACTTGTATAGTTGTATCAAATAATAATTGGATATGAAATTAAATGTTAGGGTTTGAACATATTGCCTTGAGCTTTTTGGTTTTATATTTTGAACTTCTAACAGTTCAATTAAACTCTAAATGTTATGTTAGTATATTTTAAACTGAAATTTAATATGAATTATTATTGTCGTTCTCAAATTCGCAATGATACAATATTATAAATGTTTTGTATTAATAAATACGATGAAAGACACGTCTAAATGTTTAGTGCAGCTAAATTATACAAATTATTTACAAAATAAGCTTACACAATAATATACTTTGACAGGTGTTTTTAACAAATTATGTTTGAGACTGTTTCATCAACCAATTAATTCATATTAACTTTTAATAACAATGATTATAATGTTGATATATATTTTATTTTTAAACTATAACTTAAATATCATAATTAATTTCAATTGTAGAATGTAGTATGACTGTTAAGAATAAAACAGGGCTCATTAAACCTCCAGCAGTTTGGTATTACCTAAAAAATATATTGATTAAAAATTGCAACTGTGACGACACCATAACCGGACGTAGGTCTAGAAATAAAAATGAAGATGGAAACCTATGTGAGTTGAATAAATACAAATTGATTCTCGTAATTTAAAAACTTGATCCTACAGAATAATTATATCAAATATTGTGGCGTTATAAACATTTCGGGTTTGGAAATAATTGGCAAAAAATTCAGAAAAGTGCTTGCTTTGTAACTTATTTCGTTTGGGAATTCAACAATCAGAAAATATTATTTTGGAATCATATTTTGTAAGAATAGTCTTAGCTTGGAAAAATATTTTAAAGAAAAAATGAATTTGGAACTCTAAACTGTAAACCTGTAATTCAATAACAATGTTTTATAATAATGAGGTATATTATTTAGTATATTTATACAATTTAAACAAAAAACTTTCCGTAAAAATATGTATATCAAATATATTATGATTCCAAGTACAATCTACAATAATACTATGAATCAATACAATAAAATAGTTCCCAAATTATGTTTCGCAGTACAGGGAAATTTCTCCGTGAAATACGGTTTCAAAAAAGAATTATCCAACATAAGTTAACATATAAATCAGGTATACAAATCTTTTAATTAGGGGTGTATCAAACGAAGACTTTAAAATTATTTTGTGATTAAAAATGTATAAAATGTTAAACTTATGTAGTTAAGGTTTGAACACTTTTAATTCGAGGTTTCTCATAAGTTGTTTGGACGGTAACTTAAAAATTAAAAAACACATTGATCAATTTTTTATAGACATTTGAAGATTAATTATTGTTGACAAAATTAGACATTTAAACGAAAAATAATATTATTTTCTAAAAGGGTTTTAATTATTTTTTTGTAGTTCAAATTATATTATCACAGACACTTGAAGATTATCACTATAAGGTATGAGTAAAAATTATTATTTACCATCCATCATGATATATTTAGATGAATTATTTAATCTATTTATAATAGAAATCAATTCATTCTAGAATATCTAGATTTTGGGCTATATTTACTTGATTTACATTTTACCGTGACAAATATATAATAAGTTAGCATTATAATTTATTACTGATAAACATTTTTTGCTCAAAATTTTTTTTATTTGCGCAATGATTACTGTTCATATTATCATTCAAAAGGTTTACAGGTTATTATCCGAATTATTTTAAATTAAAATACAGATTTGATAACATTTACAGTTAATAGTTCAAAGTGTGTTTACAATAAAGTTATTCTAAATTAGAGTTTGCATTTAATGATATATTTGATGAGTTTTGAAGTTTGTTTAAAGATTTAATTGATGTTGTGCTTAAGGTTGAAATACTTGTGTGTTGGTTCATGCATTGGGCATTCATCAAGTATGTGTATTATAGTGATGCGAGATTGGCATGTTTTGCATATAGGTAGATGGTCTTTGCTAATTAGAGAATAGTGTGTAGAAAGCAATGATTATTGGTTTATCAGCAAATTCAAATTAATCGCATCCATAGCAGCAACCAATCAATAGTACACTTGACAACTACTATAGAGTCGAGCGACTTCTAGGGTTTTTAAATTCAAATTTTTGATATTTAAAAAATCAATTAGTTATATATATGTCGCATCCATTTAGTGAAATCGCTCATTTCGTGAAGTGGACGTCCAGTTCATGAAATGTATCCATTTAGTGAAAATGACTTTTTATTACACTATATGGACAATTTTTTAACCTCTTCATGAAGTGGATGAAATTCATTTTATCCACATTGTGTAAAATAACTATTATGTATGATTATTTTTGGTATTGGGTAATTGTAAGATTTACACTAGGTAATTGGGTTTTAAATAAATATAAAAGTTGCTTGTTATAATTTTTAACTCGTACATTGTATAAACTAGTTCGTCAGTCGATCTGATAATTTCAAGATAAGATATAAAATGAATGTATATAGTAATATACCGATGTACAGATAGCGTATGACCCCGTTGACAATTTTATTGTCTGCTAGTACCTAGGTAGTCTGTCTTATACCTGCAGTTGTTGGTAGTTGTTGACTTACAATACGTTATTTTATAAAATAATAAAATATGGAAAAAGTATTATTTTATGAAAAGTTGCAAGAATATTATGTTGCGAAGCCGAAGTAAAAACCTTTTAGCCAAGAGGAACAAATTCAAATGATCACCGAGATTGAAGCTGCTAAAACTAAAACGTAAGAAATTATTTAATTAAATAAATAAAACTACAAAATCAATTTTCAATTTTCAATTTTAATTATATAAAACAAACTGTGAAATGAATTTTTTGAAGGTCGTGCGAATTCTCAAAATAGGCTTGCGAATTCGTGCGAATTACGTGCTAAATATTTGCATAGTTTGTTTAAAGATTTTCTTTTTTTGGGGGGGAGGGGGAGGGGGGGTCTGTCAAAACGTACGTGAATAAAGTTTAAGAAAATATATAATTTCAATTATAATTATAATTAATTATTTTTAATTTTCATATTTCTTTATATTTAAAAGCTATATTATATTATACCATATTATTATACATATTAATAGTAATTTTACACAATGTGGATAAAATGAATTTCATCCACTTCATGAAGAGATTAAAAAATTGTCCATATGGTGTAATAAAAAGTCGTTTTCACTAAATGGATACATTTCATGAAGTTGATGTCCACTTCATGAAATGAATGATTTCACTAAATGGATGCGACATATATACTTTCTAAGCGTGTTTCATTATTAATTAAATACAATACTAACATGCAATTTATCATTGTATTTAGGTAATAGTTTAAATCAACCACGATAATATCTCACAAATATTTTTTTTGTTTGAGTTACTACCTTTGTCTTACATATGGCGCTAATATATCGTTATTTTATATTGCTATATTATTTTAATTTAATTTTTGTAGAGGTTCGGGTATGGTGATATGGATTTCAATGGTAAATATTTAGACAAGTCGACAACTAACATAACCACAGCCGTTTTTAAATTTTAACAAGTTCCCGAAAACTTTAAATGTATCGATATCATCATTTTATAGGGTAATTGATAACTATTGCCTAGGCTTATTAATATTATGTTCCATAGACTTTTGTAACTTACTACGATATCTAGATATTATTTCTATTTACTAGTGTTTTAACGTAACAAATATAACCAAATATCCTAAGTATTATTGACTAGACCGTCTACAATGGTCATTTATTTATCAACGAATTCAAATTGATCACATCCGTGTCTACTCAATGGTGAGGTATATTCGATATCTAACATACGAGTTGTGAAGCGACTTCTTCAGTTTTTAAGTTCATATCTTCTATAAAAATATTATTGTATTTGCTTTTTTGTCAAACGAAATTCACGAATAATCTAACAGTTCTTCTCCATTTAAATTACATAATATTTTATATGGAATAAATTATTCACCTGAATAGAAATTTGTTTTGTATTACACTAGACTTATTTGATAAAATATGAAAACATGCACACTGCCACTAAATCAATAACAAACAATTTAATTTGCAAAATGTGATATATCCAATCCTTAAGTTTTAATGATGTATGTGCATATTTATATATTTATTTCATCATAATATGTGAATTGTACAAAACCGTGGATAAAATATAAATGCTTTGATAAAAGCTGAATAGTTTGTGAATATGAGTGTTTGATAATAATAAATAAAATAAATCATTTTGCAGACATTAAATATAAACATTTTAGCATCCAAACGATATTTTAGCTTATTTTAATTTTAGAGTTTAAACACGTAACATTTATTATATCGAATAATAATGACCCATTAAAAAATGAGTCATTTTTTAGTGAGGATGTAGGTATACCATTTTTCAGATTAAATTTGTACAGATTTCGAGTTTACATGCCACAAAGCATTCTAGAACAAAACTACTGCACATTATTATAAAATTAAAATTTGATCTTCCTCATTTGAATGTTTCCAATTTAATTTTTAGGACTCATAGATAATTTATTTTTAATATGTACTTAACTTTTCTTGTATATTTAGGTAATTATTAAACATGTTATTTACTAAATAATATTTATGCAATATTTATGGTACATATTAATGCATTATATTTATATAAACTACAAGAATTGACAATGCAAATCACCAAATCACTAAAAAATAGTTACTTTCAAAACCACAAGTTCTCATGAGAGTAGGCTAATACTAATTTTAATTTCTAAAAAATTGTACGTTTATATTTTGAAAAAATATGAAATAAACGCTTTCAACTGATTGCGTATTTTGTCTTTATACGTCAAATAAATAATTCTTGAAAATTGCACACAAAAACTTTTCCATGTAAGTACATAAATTACGATTCTAGCTAGACACATACATAACAAGAAAATTACTTTTATTATTTATGTTTCCTTCATACATTTCATGAAATTACTATTCATGGAATGTTATTTTCATCGCTCGACAGCGTTCGAAAATGTTAAGATTTTTAAGTTCTTACCTGTATTACACATGAATAGAATGCATGACAAGCCGGTATTACTAGTCAACGTAACTTCCATCAATCATCACCGATGACACCACTTATGAATGCGGTTTTTGTTATTAATTAAGTATAATTTAACCATCATATTTAACTAAATCTCCAAAAAAAATTATTGTCTGAAGTATTTAAATATTTTTTACATTTATCTTAAATGCATCTTAAAAGTATACCCTAGTATAACTACTTATTACGTCTTATTTATCAAATTAAGTCTCAGATTAGATATTGTAGTTGGTGGACACACCAAATTTGGTAATGGAATTAATATTATTTTCATCATAATATAATGTGGAAATGACTAATAGTTAGTAATAAGTATTATGTGGTTATACTTCAAAACCTTTATGAAATAGTTAAGTCCATTTTATTTTGCTTACACTATGTGCAACATTTGAAAATGTCTATAATCTTGAAATCGCTCACTTATATACAATTTAACCGATAGAAATAATAATATATTTAACAAAAATTAAACATTTTAAGGAGTGACTAAGGCGTCGCCAGCCCTAACGCGCAACCGGACATGGCAGAAACCTACCATGCCTAACTAGAAATTCTGCCAAATATTCGTCCAAACAAGGCCTTAGAGTCTCTCCTGGACATAGCAGAATATGCAAAAGTAAAAAAAGTTTGAAAATTGAAAAATCACGAATCATATTATCTAAAAACTATTATATTTTACCATTACTGTGTTTTATGATTTATAATGTCTTACAAAATTGTTAAAATTTATTTTATGAATCGATTTTTAATATCTTAAGTCGATCAAGTTTTTAAAAAAGTTTTCCTCCAGTTGTTCTAGTCTCGTTGAATTTTCAAAAAGTCAAATATTAATGCAATTTGTGACTTGTAAACTGTTTTTGTCTTTTAAATAATAAGCAAATATTTTTGGAATCTAAATATTTATTGATCATAATCGTTTTTTCAGTGAAGCATTATAGTATGCTCTAAATTTTTCTTCACCTGATATCCACTAGTCGGTCCGTACATCATGTATGACATTAAAATTAAACTATATAACTATAACTGAGAACCAAATAACACTGACTAATAACAACCATTTACAACTAAAGTCACTGCCAACGCAGCAACTACTGAAGAGAAATTATTTGAATTCAAATCCTTAATAGATGGATTGTTAATAATATCATATATATTTATATTTGTATTAATGGTTTTTTTTTACATAGTTCAATAATTCTATTTGAATACACAGATGAAATAATACACACAAGAACAGCATTTTACTATTGATTCTACTATATATTCTTTTAATTTATTTATTTTAAAAAAATCATTAGGCATTTTGTCATTTTTTTTGTTCAACCTTCAGGAAAGTACCTATCTCATTAATTTAATGGAATTTTTTTCAAATTAATTTAAAATGTGTTACACTTATTATGATAACACGGCATCTTGAATAGGCAATATAGCTACACCGTTGTCTTGGGTAATAAAATATAATATGAGAATTGGAAGATACAGTACATTGTCTTAATAATATTATAATGTACACCAAAACTGCTGGAGATATTGTTGTTTTTTACCTTAACTTTGAGGCTAATTTTAATGATAAGACCTGAACAAATTATTTTAGAAGACATTTATTACCGAAGTTTTTTTTCCCGTGTATAACCCTTCACCCTTGCGTATAATCTTACTTTTAACTCCTCAATCGACTTTTAAGACCAAAGTTAAAGTTTTAGACGCCACGCCGTATTAATTATAGTAGATATGTGTTTCTATACCGATCTAAAGTCCTCAAAATGTCCACTAAAATGTATTATACTCTACACGCATCACCGGGATGGATTTAATTTAATAACGACGAAATTTGACTAAATCCAATTAACACATAAATATTAAATACATAATATAGTCAGAGTTGTATTTTTGGGGGCAAAGAGCTATTTTTTTATTATTAGTTACCAATTATTTAAAATCACATATTATTATAATACATTATTTTAATTATTTATCGAGTTCAAAGTAATTATTAATAATAGTTGAGTTAACCATTTTAACAAGCCATCGAGAAAACTAAATAAGTACATATTTATGAGATTATTAAGGAGCTTTTCATTGAAAAAAGAAAATTAGATTTTATATTTAAAATTTATAAAAAAAACATTGCAATTTGACTACCTTTAGGGTATTAAGTTTATCATTTTTGTTATCATTATAATACTATGCGAAATGAGTCACAAAAAGTGTTTTATTCAATATCTCCCATCAAGAAAATACAATATATGCCTCTGCATATAGTTATGTAATTTAAATCTAATATTATTTCCACTTATATTACTATTGTGATAGTTCAGTGTTCGATTTCTGTTTGGATGCGTTTAATAAATATATATACTAAACATTATTATAATATTACACTTGAGCTTTGTAGTGCTGTAAGCTGGTATTGAAAAGTGTAAGACGAGCAGAACGGCATTACTAATTTATTATTATTTTACCGACGCTAAGAAAGCGCGAAAAGATGACGCATGTACGCATAATAATACAAGACGGCGCTCTGTTTTCTAATAAAATTTGTCAAGTCGATCTCACGTTTCGTCATTACGTGCATTCTCCGTGAACGAGTGTTATTTTTATCAATTTTCCTGCGTTTTCGATGTACTCAGACCTTGAACGCGGTTATTGTGAACGCCATAGAGACGATTTTATGTGGCACGTTGCGCGGCGCTAACGATGCCCCGTCACATTATACACACGAAGTTCACATATTATTATCGAGAACAATTTTGTAACTGCACATCGTCGAGCACCCCGGCGGAGACCCCATACGCACTTGCAAAACTCCAGGTTTAATCGCAAATATGTAGAGAGATAAAAAGAGGAAACTATATTTTCATATTATATAGATCGTTTTTCGGTTAGTTCTGCCCAGTTGTATTATCACATCCGAATAATGCGCATAAAAGCCGCATAATGTGAATGACGACATGACGTATGTGTACTCGCATTATATGTGCGCGAGTGTGAGTGAGTGTGTGTGTAGGTGTGTGTGTGTGTGTGTGTGTGTGTGTGTGTGTGTGTGTGTGTGTGTGAGAGAGTGTGTGTGCTTGCTTGTAATATTTCTATGGCTTATGAATAATAAAACTAAACTTATCGGGAAAAGGGTCGAACAAATACGGACGGGATCCCTCGATATTATTATTATGTGCATTTATTTGTTTATTGAAAACAGCCAAACGACAAAATATAAAACTGAACAGAAAATACAAATCGCATACATAAATATTATTATAGCGTACGTAGTTACCTATGTTTGTCTAAACGTATTCCGTTCAAAGCGCTCGCCCACGTCCTCCTTCTAAAACGCAAAACGTAAAGCGTATATAATAATGATTAAAATAAGACGCATATTTGGCAAATATACCTTGGTAATGGTAATACGCAGAATATCAATGGTAAAAATACGGTACGATATTATTATATTATACCCGAAGTTGTTGATTGTTGTTTACGTCAAATCCCAAACGTAACACTGTTATTGACATCATAATATTATGTCTTGTTGTCTTTAATAGTTTGTCTAGAAGACATCGATGACGTAGACGCAAACGGCTGAAGTGGTATTAACGTCACTCGGAGGCACATCGCCATTGTTCGATATTCTACGTCAATTATGATTCAAAAAATATAAAACGAGAAAATAAAACACGACAGAATATCGAGTGCGCTGCGCAAAAATAGAATAAACAATTATTAATAAGATACAGCACGTCAACGTTACTTTTTCCACTCATCGATATTAGTTATGTACACACTACACACTATTTCTTATAACATCGAATTAAGCTTGAGAACATTTTTGAGCTATTGAAACGTCGTTTCGAGGAAATACTATGAGAACCGATGCCGCCACTTGGCTCGTCTTGATATAATATATTATATTATTTGAATCATTATAATAATATGCGTGTTGCATACAAACATCAAATAAATAACAATTTATTATTTTGATAGGTAAAGATTGATACGCTAACGATGGAACATGCAAAAAAAACCTTAACATATTTCCATAACACAGTGGACAGTCACTCGAGAGCAGACTTCCAATCCAACACAAACACTCTATCAAGTTCCCAAAAGAACCAAATCTTTCGATGTTAATTGGAATTGTAAATAATTGTATACGAATATCCACCAATACTGATGGTAGCCTGATGATAGGTTGTGTCATTCTCATAAATACCGTAAACCAATAATTTAACCTATTTTAAATTCTCAGAACGTCAAATTGTACAACAGACATTTTTTAAACTTCTGTTATAGTAATATCTTCTCTTGCAATGAATGATTTTACCGATTTTTTCAAAACATACTCAAATGAGTCATATCTGTAGATAGCCTACAGGTAAGGAACATCTAATTGTAAAATAAAAACTCATATCTATAGCTCCGATTTCTATGTATTTTCATAGTTTTAGTGAGTGGATCCTACTGTGTAGTAAGTGAGCAAAAAGTGAAAGTCTAAAACAAGTGTGAATAAAAATGCGAATTTATGAGCATATTTGAGCATGTTTCAATAGTTTACAGTTTTTAGATCATATTTGAAAAAATATTTTTGTTGCATATTCCACTTTTTCGTACCTTGGTTTTAACTTAATCTATAATTTGGAATAAATAAAAATAAAGATTCTAATAAAACTGCCAATTCAGAAGCAGCAAAAAAAAAATAACTTCAAATTCCAAAGTATACTTTCCTACCCGATTATTATTTTATTATAGCCACCACTTTACATCAATAATTTGTTCAGCCATTTTTTTTTTTTTAAGTAACGTTTTGACCACATAATCTATCTAAATTATTATTTGAATATATTATTTCTTCGGTTTAAATTTTTTTTTTTTCATTCATTATTGAACTGGCTTTATTTAAACACCACTGATTACCACTGTTTTTCTCTCAAGTAAAAATATTTTTATCCAATACTATCAATTCAGTTCAATATTATTTATAAATACTCGGATTGGTAGGTTGTCATACAAGTGCTGAAAAATCAGCGAAGGTAAATGTAATGTTTGTGCATTCAAATACCACCTTATGTTGTGGGTCACGTCCACACCTCGCGCCGGTTTCATTACCTACTTTGTCCTCGACTGCGAAACACCAACCTCGGTAACACCATATTCATATACCTAAATTATTATTATAAATTATTCTTTGGAAATTCGGCGTACGCTAATAAACGGCGTAGGGCGATTTCGGGATAGGACGGCAGCTAATCACGTTCGGGCCGGGTCTCGTAAATATAGGGTTGAAATGCTGTGACGTAGGTACCTACCTTCATGTATTATGAACTACGACAGAGGCCGTCGGCGGCCACTCGCAATTTCCGGTATATTATTCTCGTTTGGTACATAATATTTGATGAGAGTTGTATAGAATGGTCTGTCGAACGTCAAATGCACAAGACCGTCGCAGTCTTAACATCGGTTTTTTTTTTCATTTTGTCTTATTATGGTCAAGTGCACTCGACGCGCGTGTTTGTGAAAGGATTCGAAAATTATAATATTTAAATTTTAAATCCGTTACCTACCGCGGTATATAGTATTATCGATTCTCTTATATTTTTTTGTTCATTATTATGTGTCTCATATAAAATAACAGTAACGTGCGGACTGTATTACAGTCAAAACGAGTACCGTTTTGCAACGACTATGCGAATTATCATTTAAATCCACGTGTGCCCGAGTATGTGATTTTATCAACAGTTGCCTCTGTACACAGAAGCACACATATATATTATATTATATTCAGGCGTCCTAAACGGTTTTCGGAAATCGATCTTTTTTTAACCAGATGACTCGCAAGTTAAAGAAGAAAATAAAGTGCACAGTTCTAAACTACTCAGCAATACTGTGGTGAGGTTAATTTATACACTCCATTATTTTGGGGAGCACGAAATAAAAATTAAAGGTTTAGCGCTTTTGCGAAGATCAAAAACTTTCCAATTCTATAGATTAGTAGTCAAACGTCAAAAATGAATAATCATTAAGGTATACAATATATATATATAACAATTAACATGCACAGTACATGCAATATTATACAATTATTTATACTCGATTCCTTGATTTGTTATTTGATTCAAATTAATTAACTTTTAAAAACATTGGCCTTTCTACTCAAATCACAACGTATCACTAGGTATGTGGGTGGGCCAACTTCACACACGTCACAAACATTACTTATAGGGAGTAGGTATTAACATGTTATATTACTTTGTTGTATCAAATGGTTTCGATGCAACGTAAAATGTAATTAAATTGTATAATTTCAAAAACAGAAATCGTATGTTATATATCATTATTATGATTCACCAATATATTGTAGCGAACCAGACAATTTAAATTAATCGCATAATATGGTGAAATGCTTTACATTATTGAATACTATAATATTAGTGAGATATAATTTATTGTATTGTAGTGAATTTCGATGTTAAACTGAACATGAATAATATATATATATATACTACCTATTACAACTCCTTATTTTTTCAAGTTTAAACTAAAAACAGCTTGAAGCAAGAAACAATAGATAGGTTTTAAGTGATCTCTATTGAAAGATATACTATTTAAATTAAGTTTTGGATTTTGTAATTCAAGTAAAAAAAAAGAAAGTTGAATGTATTTTATAGAATAGATGCTTATATTGTTAATTAATTGAACATCAGAAATCTGAAGATGTAAATAAGCTACTGTTGTAATAAGTTGTATTAATACTCTTTTTTACAATGACAAGAAAAAAAAAGTTTTTATTGAAAAGAAAAGAATAATTATAAAATAAAAATATATTGTATTATGCTATGAATAATTTTTCAAACAAATATATAAACCATTTTCCAATCGCCAAGTTCTAGAAAATTAATCAAAATGGCTTGAAAAATAATTATTGTTGGTAATTTAATTCCTGTGCTAGACATTTAATCTTCGAGGTGAGTTAATATCAGAAAAATCTAATATTTACACCAGAACAGTTTTAAAATTATTTATCAGGCTAACACAATTGAAGCGGGTTTTTTCTGTTGCTTCAAATTATAAGTATAAAAATTAATATCTAAAATAACATTTTTTAAGTTGTTGTTTTTCAATATTTTTAATAGTGTTACATATTTAGATTATATTTTTACCGAAAACAACCAATAAATGCATTTATTCTATAGAAAATTAAAAATGTTTTTTACTTATATTTCGAGAGGTTGGACGCACGTATAAAAATCATAAGTTATAAATATATTTATAAATACAAGTTTATAATCTATACACCAAAAAGTTATTTTACAAAACTTAACAAAAAAAAAAAAAATAGTTTTTTCTGGGGAAAGGTATCCTATTGAAACCTTTGGTCGGTAGATAAGGAGTTATGTACAGTCGTATACAAAATGTGAACTTCAAATAGGTAGTAATAAAATAAAATTTATCGGTTTTTTTTTGTAAAGATCGAAATTGTAATTTAGGTTTTTCGCTATACTAGTGTAATCCATATTTTTTGTCCTCATTGGCTGAATCCTCGAGAATCCTTCTTTTCTGCCATTTCCTTTTCAAAAGTGCACCGAAAAACATCATAAATTAAAATTAATTACTTTAAAAAAAAAAGTTTATAAAAGTACGTATTCGTAGAAATAAAGATGTAGGTTTAAATCTAGAAGAATATTTGATTTTTGGAAACCGAAAAAATTAAAAATAGTCTTAAGACTTTGAGTATCTTTGTTATACATTTGGGTATTTTAGATAGGCAGTGTGACTGTATGAAATATTTTTGTGTAACGAGAGCTTGATTAATATGTTTAGGTTTAGGAATTATGCATCATTAGATGCATTAGATATAAGCTGTTTGTATGTGAAATCAATAAAACTAATAAATATTTATTTGTATGTAATACATTTTTATAATAATGCTATTTAATATCTTATTTTCAATTTGAAAAAAAAAACGATTTTTTTACTGTTAAAAACAACTGTTCGAGTGTTTTATTTGTATTTTTACTTAATTTTGGAGAAGGCTTATTAATAAATATTGTGTTACTATTGGTATATATAGGATTAAGATGTTTTTCATATATTTTTAGGTTGTCTTTTTGAATGTATTCTTAGACAAAAATTTATTTCATAAATTTGAATATCAAAATTTTACTTTTCTGAATATAAGTGCATTTGCTTTTTTCTGGTTTAAGTCAATTATTTTATGATTTTCAGAAAAGAACATTAAAAAAAAACATTTAATTAAATAAAACTGAATCTAACCTTGAGCATTTGTAGCTTATAATATAGATAGTATTGAAACGGTCGCCTATTTAATGACGGAAATTCTATTTTTCCATTAAGATATAATATTATACATGCAGATACACTGTCGGACATTTAAAACAAACCATTGCTGTTTCATATGAAACACCCTTAATAAATAAATCTGTGTGTAGTTTTAATTGCAATTAGTTATTATTTTTAATTATTATTTAAACTCCTTAATGTGTCAATCCTAGTGCAAAAAATGCATACTCATTTATTACATTTTTAGGGCATAAACATCCTAACCCTACACTTATAAAATATTAAATCAGCTATTATCTATTTTTTTTTTAAACTCTTCATCGTGACCTGCCTCGTACGAAATCAGTGCCACTTTGCCGAGTTGCTTATGGAACACGTAGAATATATTGGCAGCGTATGCATAGACAGGTGCCATCGAGTACCAGACAACGCCGCAGTGAAGTATATAATGTTGTTGTTGTGGTCTTAAACGCACGAACGGGTTTCCGGTGCCACGTTAAATGTTGGACTCGGTCCCGAGAGCGATCAGGTCGAAACCGAAAGCGTGTTTCGTTCAACGGGACCAGCCGATGTAGCCGAACGCTGCTCGGGCACACAAAATAATATAATAACATGCAAGTGTAAAGATTGTACAATATCATAATATTATTATTTACATTCGACGTCGTATCAGTATACAGGGCGATTCGACAAACGTGCTCTCCTCCATTTTTCCATTAATAATGAATTCTAAGTGTTTTAAAGAGAGTACTCCTTAAGAAGTAGGCGATTAGTGACTTCTTGTTAACGAGTGACGATGAAAACTTTTGTTTTTTTTTTTAAACGAGAACTGCTATTTTTACTGATAGTTATTTAGTAGATTATTTTTTTTTAAATGTTTGATGCTCCTGATTCAAAATTCAAACGAGTAGTAGTTTCTCAGTCATTACAATTTTTTTTTCTTAGGACAAATTATGGTCTCACAAAATGGTCTTATAAAAATATAAATAGCAATAGGTTATATTAGATCAAGTATGTATTAAGCTTGTATTATTTTTTCCAAATTATAAACGTTGGTAGATTAATATTAATCACTGAAATGTTCAAATCATAGCTTCCATATTATGTACAAACCTGTTATGGACATTATAATATTATCCTTAGTAGGTGCACTTTAGTCAAATAACTCAAAAACTACTCATTGCATTTTTGATTCTTATGCATCAAAATCTCCAGAATAACTATTCACTATTTCACTAATTTTTAGTAGAAAAGGTGTGTTCTCATTTGAAAAACAGACGTTTGCATCGTCACACTCTTAAGAGAGTAAAACAAATCTCGAGAATTCAAAAATATAGCCTTGAAGGAATGTATTAAAAAAATTCGAAAATCGGAATTTGAATGAATCAATTGTTAAAATATTTAAAAAATATATGAAATAAATGGTGCGACCGTTTTTGGAGAACCACCCTGTAGCACGGTAGTGGGAAAATGAGTTTCGAGCCTGTGCTCTGGACGTGGTGGTATGGTGAGGGGGTTGTGAGGGGATATATGCGGTGCATTATCACTGTGTATATACACATATACATTTGTATATATTATACGATGGTACCTATGTGTATACACAAGTATATAGGTATATCTCAGTTCATGCACAAAAACGCCAGCGTGGCATTACTACAATATAAGACCGATTGGTGCAGGCGTTCTCGCGAAAGGTTTGCCAGACCTTTTAAATTCTACTCGGGCGCACCTATACACACGACCCACACACACGAACCCACATAATACATAACATCTACGTGTGTATAGTTTCATCGACAGACGATCGGTTACTGTTCGGTTACCATTCCCGAGGAGAATACCGATCGCCGGGCCCTGTGTAAGACATATTATATTCTAATAATATTACACACACGATGCGTAAGTTGTATAATAATATATGAGTTATATAAGGGTGGCTGACGTGAGTTGTGCAAGTCTCCTTCACAAAAAAATAAAAATAAAAATGGAAAACGCACAACAATTTCGAATTGTAACGTTGTACAAGTGAAATATTTGAACGATAACTTACACATTTGATTTTGTATTATTTTTTAACTGATCTAAAAATATTGTGACGAGTTTGTGACGTATAATGAGAAAATTTATTTTCAAACCCATCACCGAAGCCGAGATGTAAGCTATCTAATATTTCCATACGCAAGTTATTAAAAATTATGTATATATATAATAATTTAAGGACCATTCAGTTGCGACTAATCACCTGATGAAATCAAAAAAACCTATATCGTTTTCAGTTTAGTACCTACTTAGCATTTATAATTTGTACTATACCACTACATAATACATACTTGGAACCAGATACTGTTACTAGTGTAGTTGTAGTACTGTTACATATATAATAATAATATTATGCATCGTACGTTAGAATATTAGATATATTATTACAGTGATTCTGTTTAATGCTGTGAAATAAATGGTGCGACCGTTTTTGGAGAACCACCCTGTAGCACGGTAGTGGGAAAATGAGTTTCGAGCCTGTGCTCTGGACGTGGTGGTATGGTGAGGGGGTTGTGAGGGGATATATGCGGTGCATTATCACTGTGTATATACACATATACATTTGTATATATTATACGATGGTACCTATGTGTATACACAAGTATATAGGTATATCTCAGTTCATGCACAAAAACGCCAGCGTGGCATTACTACAATATAAGACCGATTGGTGCAGGCGTTCTCGCGAAAGGTTTGCCAGACCTTTTAAATTCTACTCGGGCGCACCTATACACACGACCCACACACACGAACCCACATAATACATAACATCTACGTGTGTATAGTTTCATCGACAGACGATCGGTTACTGTTCGGTTACCATTCCCGAGGAGAATACCGATCGCCGGGCCCTGTGTAAGACATATTATATTCTAATAATATTACACACACGATGCGTAAGTTGTATAATAATATATGAGTTATATAAGGGTGGCTGACGTGAGTTGTGCAAGTCTCCTTCACAAAAAAATAAAAATAAAAATGGAAAACGCACAACAATTTCGAATTGTAACGTTGTACAAGTGAAATATTTGAACGATAACTTACACATTTGATTTTGTATTATTTTTTAACTGATCTAAAAATATTGTGACGAGTTTGTGACGTATAATGAGAAAATTTATTTTCAAACCCATCACCGAAGCCGAGATGTAAGCTATCTAATATTTCCATACGCAAGTTATTAAAAATTATGTATATATATAATAATTTAAGGACCATTCAGTTGCGACTAATCACCTGATGAAATTAAAAAAACCTATATCGTTTTCAGTTTAGTACCTACTTAGCATTTATAATTTGTACTATACCACTACATAAATACATACTTGGAACCAGATACTGTTACTAGTGTAGTTGTAGTACTGTTACATATATAATAATAATATTATGCATCGTACGTTAGAATATTAGATATATTATTACAGTGATTCTGTTTATTGCCGTAAAAAAAAAAAAAACAGATTATTCAAATGTATAAACAAAATATTTTTTATAATAACAGAACCATAAGTCTTATCAGTAATAATAATTAATGTATCGTATTAAAATCTCTATAAAAACAATAAAATCACAACGAGAAATAAAATAGTTGGGCTTGAAGTTTACTTACGAGTGTTTTGACGATAGTTGTAATATTATGTTCTACGATTAGGATTGACATTTTTTCAGGCTAAACCAATGCAATCATGTAGATACTTACTACTCAATCGTTTCATTTTTGTTTTGTTACAATAGGAGAGAATAGTAGACACATTGTTTCAAGCTAATGTCACTAAAAGTATGGTAACAAACAGCAATAAGTTACTTCGTCAAACAACTCTATTATGATATAGTATTTTAATTTGTATGTATTTCCTATTTATAAAATAAAATAATAATCCTATATTCGTATTTTGTGCCATTGTAGAGCACACAATTTGTACAGTAAAAATGTTATTATTTTATTGTAACAGTTGTTATATTCATATTTTTCATCTAGATCTTATATTTTAGGATTAAGAATCTCGTTTTTCTCGTTATAAATATATTATATTCAATAAGTACGTTTTGTACATTGTGTGTAAAAAAGATTTTTTACCATTCGGTACCGTTCTCTTGTACACAATTGCTTTCAAAGAAAAAGCTTTCAAATTCGTATTTTTCAAAATTATGCGTTCCATAATATCTGTCCATATTTCAATTGGTTAGGTTACGTATACCAATTTTTGTGACCTGCACAAATGTAGTAAGCCCCTTGTTTAGTTTCCGTAATTAAAATTTGTAAGTATATCTCACGATAATTACAGACTTTCGTATATTTAAAATTTAAATCCATATTATGTAATTATTAATTTAGTTTATACTATTCATGTTCCCAGAATAACAATAGTACATAATATTTAGATGTGAACAAAACGTAGGAAAAACCAATAAGGTTGTCCTTACACTATAAAATATTTAAAATGTTAATTTTTTTTTCCTTTTATTAATTTTGGTAACACTTCTATTGTCTGTAAGCTTCATTTCAGTCAGCTTTGAACGACATAGAGTTTTCCGAATAATAAT